>NC_136017.1:14365306-14390306 GCF_048128805.1 Centroberyx gerrardi | reverse complement strand
GTGTGTGTGTGTTTGTGTGTGTGAGAGAGAGAGAGAGAGAGAGAGAGACAGACAGACAGACAGACAGACAGACAGACAGACAGACAGACAGACAGACAGACAGAGTGAAAGAGACAAAAAATCCTGTGCCTAGAGAATTTGTGATTGTGTCAAATTGTGAGCTGCATGAGCCAGATAATTTTTTTATTTGGATGCATAGAGATATAACAGTTATATATATATATAACAGTGTTATATCTCTATGTTTGGATGCCCCAAATATGTGGAAATAAGAGACAATACTACCCTGGATTGAATGTGTTCCAGATTTTTTCCCCTCTTTTCTCTAATGTGATGAAACTTCCAGCAGCCTGGTGCTTGGTGAGGAGGAAAAGACTGTGTTGCTGGGAAGTTTGCTACAAACTTTATGATTTTAACATTTTTTATTGTCTCTATAGATAATAGCAACATAATGTAAACTTAGTTACGTTTCTTCAATTTGTACCACTATGGTCTCGTATTCACTGTGTTTTGTTTTTCCTTTTATCTTTGTGATTTACTTGTAAGGTAAATGTAATGGACTAATGGCTGAAATGCTTTGGCAACATTGGTTCTCTTCCATTCAGGCTAATAAAGCTTACTTGAATCGAATCAAATTGAGAGAGAGAGACTCAGTTAACTGACTGAATGACTGTCTTTCAGCCTCGCTAAATCACAGCTGTGATTCTAGTCAACCTAATTTCCTCAGATTAACTCCAATTTCATGCTTCCTTTGGAGATCACAGCTTGTGCTCTTCTTAATGCAGAGTTGCTTAACTCATTCAATTCAAAAAGTAAATAGGAAAACTACATTTGACGGCAGTGAGTGGGAGGGAAAGAGAGGGGCTGGTGGGAATTATTACAGTACATTACAAGCTAAAACCCTGGTCAGCGCAGTGAGTATGTGCAGTCTGGTTTTTTTACATACTGTAAGGCCAAATGGTTACTGTGTGTGAAATAAGATCTTTGCATCTCGGCAAAGCAATGTGTGTCATGTCTGGCAGTCACTAATCTGACACTGGCTTGCATTAACACACAATGCAGGAGCGAGATAAGATCTACTTGGAATCATTCAAGCAGCAAAGCGCCCATAGACTTGATTGTTCGAATGATAACCTTTGCTAAGACACTGTCACATGGCTTTAAACAAGAACCTGTAAGTAAAGGTGAGGTGGGAAGGACAGGGAGGAACAATACAGGAAATGCTTAAAGCAAAATACCAGTGCCATTCAGAGCTTTAGCCCAATTTACTTGTTTTTAGTCGTTTTTAAACTTTAGTTCTGCTGTCCTGACTAGCAAAAACACATGGATGTGACAGTAAACTTTGTAAAACAACATGTTTTGAGGGATTACTTTCGGGTGGAGACTTGCATTTCTTCCTGCGGGTGTCAGGTGACTGACAGTAAGCAGAGTGTAACTGATGTGCACTGATATGAAAACACTCGGGGACAATGAATAACGATAAAACGCAGAAACTTTGACAACTTTGGGGTCTCAGAAATTTGGGGTATCTGCCACAGGCACCCAGTCCAAGATATTCATCACTTCCTCTCTGTGTTTCTGTTTCTGCGAATGTCAAAGACGCAGACACAGCCCGTCATTATATTGATGCCTGATTTAAGCCCACACTGTTCTTGCCCAGCCAGTCTTTTGTCCTCAGTTCCTCTTGCTTTTTGTAGCTTCACCCTGAAAGCTGTGGTTGACTGATGATTTGGTCTGTTGCCAAGGCGGCTCTCAACTAACATAAAGTTCTGATATTGGTTAGCAATGTGAAATTGAATCTGTCCACAGCTTGGTTAAGCCATCTCTTGGCAGAGCTGTTTTCATCAGGGATGCTTGTTTTTGTTGTTGTTCCAGGATTAAATTTTTTTTAGCACACCATCCCATTCATTTCTATGGAGATTGCTGTTTTTCTGCTTTTTGTGTTTCTGATCTCGTCCCTGTTATAGTGTAAATGTAGGCTGACAATTTCAAGAGCAACACGTGAGAAACTTCATACTTGCACTACAGGTTCCCCCTATACAGTAGATGATCTGATGACATTTTAGAGCCCATTGCTGCATACATTTGCATATTAATGAGGAGACACTGATTTTCTTGAAACTGCTATAACTGCTTAATGCTTTAAGATATGTTCATATTAATACTGACCACGTGTTATGTGAAGACAAGTATGTTGACATAGACATATATGCTAATTAAGGACTCAATTAGCTAAATTAATGATCTAATTAGCATAACTGCTTATGTATAAGATAAGATAAGATATCACTTTATTAATCCCCTTGGGGAAATGATATGTTCATGTATATCATAGTGAATATGGCAGGACATTAGGCAGCTCAAGTGCCTCTTGTTAAAGTGAAGTAAGTAATTCTCTCTCTCTCTCTCTTTCTGTCTCTCTCTCTCTCTCTCATATCTCTCTCTCTCTCATCTCTCTCTCTCTCTCATATCTCTTCAGGATGTTACTCAAAATACTGCTGGGCTTCCTGTGTGGTCTCAGCTCATCAGCTAAAGCGAGGGCCGCAGAAAATGAGACGTCCAGCCAGGGTCCTCCGCAGCTGCTGCTGGTATCGTTCGACGGTTTCCGCGCCGACTACCTGAAGAGGTTCCCCATGCCGAACCTGAAGCTCCTGTACAGCGAGGGGGTCCTGGTGGAGCAGCTCACCAACGTCTTCATCACCAAGACGTTTCCCAACCACTACAGCCTGGTGAGTCTGCTGTTAGCCCTGCATCACTGCTTTGAGGTTTTGAAAGACGATGAACTGTCAGATAGCAGATCCTGCTGAAGAAGTGATGCACATCTGCACACATTGGCCCCAGAACACATTTGGTCTCAGAACCCAAATTACCCCCTCACCCCCCACATCTAAAAAATCTACAGGAAACACTGGATACAGTTGTTTTTGTGCATCTTCATATCCCAATCACAATATCCCTGTATACATGAATATTCTGAATATTACAATGAAAACTGAGCTCAAACAGACTGTGGAAACTTATTTGGTCTACATGGCGCCACATCGTACAGTGTAGCATTTCTCTGTTTACGCTCAGGAGGATGGACAATGGGCAGAGCTTAACCAGAGCTCTTTGTTGAACATTCAGATCAGTTAACCTAAATAACGCAGTTGTTTGGCCCTTTTGGCTGCACAGTTGAGATGGCATTACTCGTGTCTTTTCAGGCTTGCTGGTTCCTTTCCACCTCTAACTGTAGTTGATTGTCAACCAGTCATGCCTGAGTGCTCTGTTTATGAGGTAGTGTAAACACCATATCTTGCTTACAGTGACCTGGAACTGAGCTGAGCTTTAACATACCAGGGATATTTCAATATTATCTGGCTTAGTGATGCACGTAAACATGTTGACCCATTTACTGTTGGTTTGCATAGTCTGTGCAAACAAATTTTGCACAGCCAACTTATTTGGTTAAAACATGGCAGTAAGCTTTGAGACATTAATATTCTCAGTTGTTTGGATTGCAGACAGCGTTGTAATGGCAGTTTACTTAAGGTAGTCACTGAAGAAATGCGAGATATGTGGTGGTTGAATGTTCTGAAGAGCTCATATTATATAGCCAAGCATCAAAATTATACAAATGGTTCAGAGACAGAGATCTTTAACTGTAGTTGTAACTAACTGACTTTGCTAGATAAATAATTTAGTGGGGCAACACAGATAAGCAAAATTTGTGTTTATTCTGTAGTACATGGATATAGTGATATTCAAGAGTGAGTTATTAAAGGTGCATATGCACAGCCTATCCATAGTGAGACTCTAACCGGGACATAAGCCAGTATCCTGAATACAGGGGGCATATACACTTGCGCATGGGGAATATAAGCTTGACCAAATTATTTAAGACTCGAGATTTCTGAGGCGTAACTCATTGATTCATAGTTCCACCCTCCATGGCTTGTTTGACTGTCACCTTTCCACCTGTGAGCCCTCATCAGTGAACTGCAACATCTGTGACTTTTAACCTTTAGCCCCCCCCACCCACCACCCCTGCTAACCTCTCCCCCTTACTGCCTACCTCTTCGGTCTAGTGGCTATGAGGTCCATTTTGTTCCATGCTCTAGGCCGAAACGTTAGCATGTTTGTTGACATGGCCAAAATAAATTGGTGAAATTGAGATTAGTCAACTTCGTCCTGAAGATCTGTGTGTGTACTAGCTGTTTACCTTTGGATATTTGATGTTGGAACTTATTTGAAGTTGTAAGAAGCCAGCTGAACTGCTGTACTGTCCTTCCATCCTCTGTATTAGTAGCTTTAGTTCGTTAGCTACCAATCTGACCCTGTAGTACATGAAGCTAGGTGGTCATGTATGCCATTTTTTGGTTTAAAATGCAACCTGCATCATCAAGGTATCGCTGCAGAGTGAAAGTCCAGCGTGAGCTAGGGCTTCCAGTGTGATCACCTGCCTACCATATCTAGTTAATGGGGCATAGTGTGTAGGGAGAATGTCCTTCAACTGGAGGACCCAGGTCCAAACCACATGTAGACAAGCATCCGTTTCAAAAGTTTCTGTACAGGGATCAGTGGAGCTTCAATTTACATTATAATTATCATCAAGTATATGTAGGGGAAACACTGTGTATAAGCGCAAGTACTTGTCATTAGGAAACAGACCATGGCTGGGTCTAGCCTCACATTCTAGTATCACAGATATCACATAATTATTTTTTTTATTTTCATTCTCCAGGTGACAGGGCTGTACGCCGAGTCTCACGGCATTCTGGCCAGCCGCATGTACGACTTAGCCAGCCACAAGCTCTTCATAGCGGGCAAGGACGCCGACCCGCTTTGGTGGAACCAGACTCAGCCGCTCTGGATCACTGCACTGGACTCGGGCTACAAGACAGCAGCCATGATGTGGCCCGGCTCAGACGTGACCATCAGGAACCGCACGGCAACGCACTTCTCACCCTACAACTCTTCCGTGACGTTCCGGGAACGGCTGGGGAAAGTGACAAACTGGATGATTGGGAATGGGACGGTAGGAATGGCTGTCTTGCATAACCTTACTGGACCTTGTAATCACTGTCATGGACGTATTTCCACTCCATTTTGTTTGCTCTTCTGGTTGAACGCATCTACAGTGAGTATCAAAAGTCTACACACCCTTTCAAATGTTCTATTTTTTATTGCCTTCAGGCATGAAGGCAACCCATTAAACCTATTAAAGTAATAATCCATGACATTTTCGTAGAAATCAATTTATTTTTTGCTCCTCAAAAGCTCCACTAAATGCCTAGCAGCGGAACAGGAAGTGATGCATTTTACGTTTCCAGCAGCAGCCACATTCGTTTGTTTAGAGTAAATAGAAGAAGTCTGGGTAGTTAACATGAGCAGCGATAGCCAGAACAGACAAAGAAAAGAGCGCCACCTGCAGAAACTCAAACTGCATCACACTGTTTGATTGACAGGTGATCTCTGGGAAGAGCAGTGCAGAAACACAGCAATGAGCGCTTAGCAAAAAAGATGGAGACAAAATCAATAAAACAAGCATCTTGCGTATTACCACTTAAAATTAGATTTGCTTTTACCTAGATTTGGCCTGTTAATTATTATTTATTATTTATTATCCAAATGAAAGTGAAAAAAAATCTGATTTAATGGGATTCGATTTCAGGATTCTAGGCAATAAAATCTAGAACATTTGAAAGGGTATGTAGGCTTTTGATATCCACTGTATCTGTACATCTGTCTGACTATATGTCTGTCTCTCTGTCTCTCTCTGTCCTCCCTCCCCATCCATCCAGGAGAAAGGAGTGATGTTTGCAGCGCTCTACTGGGAGGAACCTGACCGGTCTGGTCACACATTTGGCCCTGATAACACCACCGCCATGGGCAAGGTTCTGAAAGAGGTATAGAAGTCTGGAAGTCGTTGGTTAAGACCTAAAACCTCAGAGGAGCTTGCTGGATCACTAAAAAAATATAAATCTCACACGCATACAGTATACAGTGCATAGAAATCACTAAGATGCTAGTAGAAAAAAACACAGCTGTACACACTGCCATGCACATATGCATATTCATATAGACACATACAGGGCTTTTTGCAAGGTACACCGACTCCCTTAGTCAAACTTGAGAAACAAGTTAAAAGAATATTTGCATTTTTCATGCTGGCCAGACTTTGCAGGACCTGGTTTGTGCCTGTATGTGTCTTTTTCTGTGGCTGGGTTTCCATCCAAGTATGATTACATGAATTATGATGAATTGAACTAGAAAAGCTGAATGGAAGCAGCAAATATTGATTAGATTTGCCTGCACAGTTCTGCACAGTCAGACTTTGTTGTCATTTAACTTTTATTATCATATCAGGATTGTATTGAATTGTGAACCCCATATTGCGTATCGAATCGCATCGTGAGATAACCATATCATCCCATTCCTACTGATGCCTGTGTGTCTAACGTGTTGCATGTGATCAGGTGGACGACAACATCGGCCTGCTGATATCGGAGCTGAAGCGGACCGGTCTTTGGGGTCGCGTCAACGTCCTGGTGACCAGCGACCACGGCATGGCCCAGTGCTCGGCCGAGCGCCTCATACGGCTGGACGACTGCCTGAGCGCCGACGACTACATGCTGGTGGATCTCAGCCCCGTCGCAGCCATCGTCCCACACAAAGGTAACCAGCCTTGAACAGAACATGAGATGAGATATCCGAACCCAAAGTCAGAGAAACACCAGTGCATACAAACACATCATTTTTGTATATTTACTTTTTGGGGATCTCAGGTTTTCCTATTTATTTCTTGTGGGAGATGACAGTTTTCTCACTTGTTTGTGTTCTGGATGTATGCACAGAAATAGATGACATTAGATTTGATTTGAAAACAGATACACACTCTTTGATCTTTGATGCGGTTTCCTATTGAAAGGCAAGCAATGTGAAATCATACATATCTGAGAAGCTAAATGGAATTTTAGAAATATATAGAGATATTTAGACATCCAAAGACAATCCCCTATGACTTTTTAGACACAAACAAGAAGCGTGAAACCTTAGGGTAGTTGTTTTCTGATAGGCAGACTACATGAAGACATTGTCGCAATCTAAGGGTTCTCAATTCTTGTTCTATATCTGAGTACTTGAAAAGATCCAGTAGGTGGCTCATAAATGAAAATTGCATTTTGAAATGTAAGGTGAAAACGGTACTCTCATAGATACAGCGTGATTAATTTGTGAGAAACCTCCGTGAAAACAGTTCAGGGTGAATTATATTCATTATTGATTGTGAATTTTTGGTACAATTTGTCCGGATTTGGCTACACCATTCTCCAATAAGGGAACATGGTGTGTTTAGGATGTTGCTGAGGCTATTGTGTGTGTGTGTGTGTGTGTGTGTGTGTGTGTGTGTGTGTGTGTGTGTGTGTGTGTGTGTGTGTGTGTGTGTGTGTGTGTGTGTGTGTGTGTGTGTGTGTGGGTTTGCGTGTGTGTGTGTGTGTGTTCCACAGACCCAGAGGCCGCATTCGATAAGCTGAAAACGTGCCACACCCACATGACAGCCTACCTGAAGCAGTCCATCCCTGATAGGCTGCACTACCGGAACAACCAGCACATCCTGCCAATCATATTGGTCGCTGACGAGGGCTGGACCATAGTGCAGCGGGGTGACGAGCTGCGGAGGCGTACGTCTGCTAACCGCATGAATTTCTCGTTCTCCTGCTTGTACAACTGTTTTAGTTGAATGTTTGCCAGAAATTTGGTCAACAACAAAATTCACCTTTGAAAAATACAAGTATTCAGTATTTCCCCCAGCTTTGTATTCTTGTCTTGCCTCTGAAACAGCATTTAGACCATCATGGGACACTAAAACTCTCCATTGAAACCCAGACTAATTAAATTATTTTAGGGTTAGCAGCTCTTTAAGGCAGGGAGACCCACCTCAGCCTAATTTGGTAGGGAAACTCCTTTAAATGAAGAATTAATGAATGAATCAATTTACGAAAAACATTATTGAACAATTAAATGAATAATTAAAATGTGCAAAGAAAAAGATATTTCATTACAGCTTCTGCAGAAAGTAGTGGATGACACTGAGTGGCAGATATTGGTCTAACCCAACACACTTCAGTTCAGTTAGAGTAAGATAACATCCATTGGCTAAGTATTAGACAGGAAAAAATCCTGTTGGTTAAGCTTAGAAAAAAAAATGCGGTGTGCGTTCTCATTGTATTTGTTTGTTAAAAACCTGTTTGCTAACATAGAGGTTTTGCATGGATGTCTTCAGTGTCAGAGGCATTGCTTCAGGCATCCTCAGTCAACACCTTAGTCATCCAACCTCTGTTATGTGCTATAGGATTGTGTAACAGGTTTTACTGGAGGGAGGGTTGATGGTCTCAGCGTCTCACTCTCCCCCTCTCCTTAGTGGGCGATCACGGCTACGACAACTCCCTACCCAGCATGCACCCCTTCCTGGCGGCGGCGGGGCCCAGCTTCCGTAAGGGCTACCGCACCACGGGGCTGCAGAGCGTGGACATTTACCCGCTGATGTGCCGCCTGCTCTCCGTGCCCCCGGGGCCCAACAACGGCACCCTGGCCCAGGCTCGCTGCTTGCTGGCTGGGGAGAGGTGCATGGACGCCCCCATGGTGGTCGGCCTGGTGGTGGGCGTCCTGCTGCTGCTCACCACAATCACCCGTGAGTCTCAGTTATCATAATATTAATAATAATAGTAATATTCTTTTATTTTTGTAGCGCTTTTCAAAGCACAGGCACAGGTACACAGGGAAAGTAAAGGCAAGAAACATTAAAGTAAACCGTAAAAGGGAGGTCAAAAGTAATTAATTAACCAAGGTATCCACAGGTCCTTGAAAAGTCCATTTAGATTTCCATTTAGATTAACTTAGGTTAGTAGTACAGTATGTATTATATCTGCTTTAATAAACAGTCCAAAGTTGATCCAAAGACGAGGAGTAATATAGGATTTATTATGAGTAGATCCTTATTTATGAAAAAGCTTTCTTCCAAAATTAGATTGAAGGGAAAAAAGTGTCATCTATGCTCACAAAATGATTGAAGGCACAAAATGAAAACAAATTGTGGCACTTTTTGAAGGATCTTCATAGCTTGAGTCCTTGGTTAACAACTTTCCACACTGGCGCCCCTGTATTTTAGATTTTTGTCTGTTCTCTTTTTTTTTTTTTTACCCAAAATACATGCATAGTATGGTATTTTAGAAATAAACTCTTCATATGTCACTTTTAATTCCAGTCAAATTCATTTCACCTATTAAGTCCTAGATGTAGATGAAGGAGGGGACAAAGGTTACATGAGGATTTCATGGAAGGATCAGTCAGAACAGTCAAGTCTTTTCCCATCTTCCATCGTAGGCTGAAAACTTTTCAAGAAAAAACCTCACATCTCCTGCCTCTTACCACTGATGCACATCCTCTCTCATCTACTCACTCTGACTGCTCTCGAAGAAAATCCCTCTATTTCTCTTCTTAGCTCTTATTTTATTTCTTTCCTTGGCTTCTCTCTCTTATATGATCATTCTAGGGCCACAGGATTATTATCAGGGCACTGTGACTCTGACCTTTGACCTTCGTACAACACCAAACATTAGTATCTGTACATTTATAGAGGCACTTCTACCTCTCTGCTCGGCTCTTATTTCTCTCATTTCACTTCTCTATCATCCATGATCATTCTAGGGACGCGGTAATATTTGATCCATCTATTGTCCGGGTGTTGTAGCTCCGGCCCTTGACCTTCATACTGTTGGTTGCTTGTAATATTGCTGATTGAAGAATTGAAGCTTGTTCTCCCTCTTAAGAGCGTCGGATAAATCCCTAAAATGTCAATGTAAACACAGGACTAAAACTAACCGGGACGTCTTTCCATCTCAGTTCTCTTCAGGCTGCTGAAGTCCCGTCGCCCCTCGGGCCCCCGGCCCTTCCAGAGGCTGCAACTGGACGATGATGATGACGAACCCTTGTTGGACTAGACCAATCAGAGCCGGCCGTCACACACCAGTATCCAATCAGATGTCTTCCCTGTGTGATTGTGTTTTTTTGTCTGTACTGTAAATCAATGGGATAATGATTTGTCGTGTGTTTTAGACTTCGGTATGAGAAGAGTTGCTGGTGCTGATGGTGAGGATATTGTTGAATGCTTCAATAGGTACTTGACATGTTGCACTTTAATAGGCCGATGTTCTCACTAAGGCTACTGCCCTAGCTTTTACTCTGGCGTGTGTGTGAGTGAGTGTGTGTGTGTTTGTGTGCATGTATGAAGACCTGTTGCTTTAAAAGCCTTAGGCCTACTGACCAGTAGAGCACATTACGTTCTCTTGTACAATGTGAAACAGTGGCTCACAATGTGAAAACAGCCACAGGAGTTAGTGATATAGTCGTCATTACTTCTGATTCTGAAATGTTACTGTTATAAAATTCCCCGTTACCAGGGATGACTTATGAAATGACAGATGACTTATGACATATGAAAAAGCCAGTTGAACTTGTTTTGAGGAAGTAGAAGATTTTATTGGGGCGGCAGGATAAACTATACCAAAGTTGATAGTTTTATTTTGGGATATAAATATTTCTTTTATTTGTTTAAACTACTGATTTATTTTTTTCTGAGTTTCTTTGGGAATTGGATTCGAAGAGAACTGTATAATATATGGTACGTTTCTTTAAATTTTTATTTGGTGTCTTACTGATTTGATTTTATGTTTTTGTCAGCAGAGGGAGTCGATGGCTCATTTGAGATTAGCATTGTACCTCATTGAGATTCTGTTTCTGGAAGAGGAAAGCTTTTAGGAGTTTTAGTTGGGTTTATGTCGATGTCCGTTTCTTTGTTACACTGATATTTCACTTTGGCGTGGCATTTTCATCTCTCAGCTCTACACTCTGGTCTGAGTTCATTGGCACATGCAACTTCCCCGAGGTTGAATTCATTTAATTCAGGCTTTTATTTCCCAGCTGTCTTTGTCTAGAATTGCAAACATAAAAACTGGAAAATGCAAACTCAGTTGTATTTTTACTAATCGAACTAATTAAAATGTTATCATATAGTTAAAAAATGATCACCTAGATGGATCCTTTTTACATGTTATTCTATGAGGAAGCTTGTTTTGTTTTTTTTAGCAGAAGGGAAAAAAGCTCACGTTACATCTCTAATCATTACCGGGATGCAAGCACTGAGAACCATAAATGCCATAACAAGGTGAAATGGTGTTTTGAAGAAGATGATTTCTAATTCAAATTGTTCAGTAGGTCTATTTTAAGATTATTTTTTTGCCTTTATTGGATAGGTGACAGTAGAGAGAGACAGGAAACATTGGGGGAGACAGAGGGGGAGGACATGCGACAGAGATTCCAGTCTGGATTTAAACCCGGGACGTCAGTTACATAGTACGCACCTTAACCAGCTGAGCCAATAGGACACCCCAGTTGTTCAGTAAGTCTAATTGTAGTTGTATCCAGTCAATGCTTTTGTATGTTATTTGTACCAAAGATGATCATTTATATTCGCATCAAGTTTGCTCCAAAATGAAATATTAACCGTCAAAATGGAAGCAAAGTTATGGTTCAAAGCGGCACTCCTCGTACGTACATTTTCCCAGCCGCTCGAGGTTCTTGAACGGGCCAACTTCTGGCCACGAGCCTGCTTCTCTAACCTTGTTCATACTGTATGTTCATGCATGCATTCACGTGAGTGTGTGTGTTCTTCTGTCTGCTGAAGCAAACAAGTAGGAGGGTTCTTCGTGGTTATAATTAGGGGTATCGCCACGTTCAGACTTTTACTATGTTCCGTCTTTGCACTCCCATGTTGAAGGTGCAACATGTTTTTAACATTTTTAAACATCAACGTATGTCAAATTAATTGTGATTCCTTGGTATAATTACTGTAAACAAATGAGTCCAACCGTAACGCAACCTCCCTTTGAGCCGTAAAGCAATCCAGCAGATTTCTTGCCAAATCCAACCCAGTGACACACAATGTAAAATGCAGCGTAGAGGCCGGTAGAGGCTGCCAGTCGTCATGGTGATGGTCTTGTTTGTTTCCGGTAATGATACTAATGTGTCCAAATGAATGTGGTAATGAAGTAGTGACCTTTAAATGCTACACGCAGCTCCTTTAAGCTGCGTTCTTTGCACTATATGCGTGTTTGATCCTTCACATTCCTGCACTTAAGTGACATCACAGCTCACATGTGAAGGTGATGGATATTCGTTTGGAGGTTTTATTGTGTGTGTGTGTGTGTGTGTTGATGATTTAGGTATGTCCTCATTATTCTTGCCTCTGCCAGTGTTTTTCCTCCATATTTGTTCCTGTAGTGACTCTAGTGTAAAAACCCCTTTTGGTACTATGCAAATCCTGCCTGTCCTGTAGGTTACTGAGTGAATTCTGTGGATTAATGAGTTTTTCAAAATGAATAAAGTTTCATGAAAATGACAATTGTTCAATATCATGTTACTGAAAGGAATGTAATCACCCCTCACATTAGGTGTGTGTGCGTATTGGGCAGAGTGCAAGGTACACAGCACACAATGGCAAGGACAGAGCGACACACATTTGGAAAAATTAATGTATATTCCTTTATATTTTTTCTTCATTGCAGTCACAACATTACAATGTAATAAAATGGTAAATATATAAAATCGAACTCAATACTGACGCATATACATTTCTGTTTAGTGTTCAAAATCAAATGAACTGTACATGTTTTCATTTATATCTGTTTTACATTGTTTTTAAAATCTGTCATAATTTCTCTGTAAGTCATCTGTATTATTGTAAATCTTTGTCTCTTCACAGATAAATAGACTTTATTTCCAGGAGGTATTGTAACAAAAATAACACATTTCCTAACGCTGGCCATCTAGAGCCATTGAAAATATCATTCAGCTTTTCCCCAAAATGCTTATACTATTATAGACACAGAATACACAGACGAACTTGAGATACAGAAGGTGTCATGTCACCCCCACCCTCCCTCCCGCCCCCCCGTTTGTATTTGAATATTGTGGTTGGTCAGAAACATTCGCTGTTGTCCCGCAGGAAGACAGCTCCAGTGTGAACCGGGAAAAATCCCCCGAAGACCAGAAGGTTCCTAGACGGTGTTTTATGAGCCGACGCGAGAATGGTTCTGAACACAGTCGATGGCAGCGGCCATCGTTTCTACGGTGAAATCATGAGAAGTTAGCCAGACAACCTCTGCTCTCACTAGACAGGGGTGAAAACATAATACTACAGGCTGACTGGCTTCACTTTGGCTGTTCTCTGCCCTAAGTTTGAGATATGTGGTTGTGTTTCACTGTTTACTGGCATGTAGCTGCACACGGCAAATAGGACCATCTTATCAAGTTGTTTAATCGCATGCAATGTCAAAAATGTCCATCTTAACAAATAATTTAACGCAGTATTTAGGCTTAAAATCTTATTTTTCTTAAAACTGAACAAAACTGCTACTGGGGTGAGATAGTTTCACTTGTTTCCAATGCAAATCAACTTGAATTAAATGTCATGTTCCGCCTTGTTTCAAGATATTGACTCTTGTTTTGAGACAATTCCTGATACAAGTGAAACTGCATTGGAAACGAGGAAATGTCTCACCCCGTTGACAGGAATTTTCACTTGTTTTAAGAAACATAAGATTTTAAGACAAAATCTGAGACAAAAATAACGGGGTAAGATGGACATTTTTGCAGCGCACTCACTCATCTTTACTTCACTTGACAAGTGGAGTTGTAGCCTACTGAAAGAAGTAAAATGAAACTCCCACCGACAGATTTTTTTTCACTCGATTAAGAAAAAATACGATTTTAAGAGTGAGGATGTGATTACTTGCTGAGATGGCCCTTCTTTGCAGAGTAACAGAGAAAAATCCTCAGTCCTCAACGGGAACGTGAGAGAGAAGTGAACTCGGGTTTGATTCGCCGAACCCATTATCCGTCCATTTTGTCCTAAACTTCTATTTTCAGAGCAACTTGACACAAAGACTCCCAGCTCAGATTTGGCTGCCTGGCAAATCATCTCCAAAAAACCTCTTCCTCCCAAGATCTAATATCAGTGTGCTTATAATCAGGACAACACGATGGCACAGACTCCTACCAAAACACAGTAGTTTCCAGTCAAGCCGTATTTTTCTTCTCCCGCCGTACATTCTGGATATTTATAAAGAACATTTACTATCAGTACATCAGAAAGAGCCATCTAAGCAAACCCATCGAACATAGATCCAACATAGGAAGATTACCAGAAAAAGGTATTTACAATCAAAATGCCAACCACAATGAAAAAAAAACAAAACAAGATACTTTTGCACATTGAATCTCTATAGCTACTTTTTTTTTCCAAGCTGAAGAACATGGGACGGCAAAATCACAGTAGAAAAAGCATGACCCCTACAAAATAAAGACTAATTTGAGCCCATGGTACATCTTTTAGATACATCCACATAAGGTTTAGTTTGACCCTGCCCTGTGCTTATAGAACCCAGACCTGGGGCAAATGTCTGCGAAATCCTTCCAGCTCGTTTTCCGTGATTGAATTCGAGAGGAACTGGTCTACGACGGTGTATTAGGGCCACTGTAGATTGAATTATTTTTTACTGCAGCTGGGGGGAGGGGAGAAAAAACTCAGAAATTTGAGAGAAAAAAATCAGAATTTCTGGGATTAAAGTCAGAAATTTACAAGAAAAAAAAAACAAACTCAGAAATTTGTGAGAAAAAACGCAGAAATTTGCAAGAAAAAAATGAATTTCTGAGATTAAAGTCAGAAATTAACGAGAAAAAACCCCCCAGAAATTTGCAAGACAAAAACCGCAGAAATGTGTGAGAAAAAACTCTGAAATTTGCAAGATAAAACTCATAATTTTGCAAGAAAAAACTCTGAAATTTACAAAAAAAACTTTCTGGGATTAAAGTCAGAAATTTCTGCAAATTTCTGAAGTTTTTTTTCTGACTTTAATCTCAGAAATAGAGAGTTTTTTCTCACAAATTTCTAGGTTTTTTCTCACAAATTTCTGAGTTTTTTTCTTGTAAATTTCTCAGTATATTCCCCCCTTTCCCTCCTGCTACAATAAAAAAAAACGTAACCTACAATGGCCCAAATACGCCGTCGTACTGGTTGGATTGTGCTGAAAACTACCGAAAAACCCTGCCTGGTGAAAGCGAGCACTTCCAGGTTCTGATTGGGGAAAAAGGATTTCAAGTGTAATTTGACTCAGATCTGGTAGAAACTGGTCTGAGATCAGAAAGAACTTATAGCGTCTGGCCTTGAGTTCTACCAAACTACAGTGAGAAACGATACTTTCACAGCTCTGGACCAAGCGAGTAAAACTTTGGCAAAAAAAAAGCATATGAAGCATTACCAGCACACTCACACACACACACACACACACACACACACACACGCACACAGCCTAACCACAGGCCTCATATGCTTTGCAGACCCTGATAGTGGAAGGTTTATGCATTAATCCAAATAAAAATAACTCTCTGCTATTAAGTTTCACAATCAGATGGACATTCCTCAGTCGGGAGGACTGTTGCATCCGTCCTTTATCCCCCAGGTAAAGGTACATTACACTGTTTTTTGTTTTTTTTAATTCCTTCCCGACCAGCTTAAAACCCATCAACAGACAAATCGGAAAAGTCGATAGAGCAAATGTAAAATTAAGTCCATAAATTAAACTCTTCAAATAAAAGCATATAAAACTTAAAATCTTTCAACAAATATAAAACAAATCGTAGAAAAAAAAAGTTAAAAAGCAGACAAAAGACCAGTAATGGTTTTTTTGTACATTGTGTGTTTGCATCCTTGACTTTGCACGTCAATACTTTTGCATTGTGAGTTTGTGGGTTTCTTTTTTACACGTGCTTCCTAACCCCTTCATAGCAAAATTAAAAAAAAACACAAGTCATAACTGAGAACAGTGATGTGGTATTTGCAAACGGTTATCCAAGCCTATAGAAGTGACTTATCGTCTGTAACCTTGCATAGCTGTGGATATGTAGCCATACGTCAGCAGTGGATTAACATTGAACTGTCGTTTCTTACAGTGCGGGCGTGGCTAAGACTCTGGTTCTCCCTGGTGACGGAAGAAACTTGAGTTTTCATTTGTAGCGGTGCAGACTCGAACCATAGGCTGGGTTCCACACATCAGTCCCAGCGATTATTGGCCGATACGAAGGGTAATCCACCAGTTGTATCACCTAGTCATCGCTTGGCCAGATCAAAAATGTGGAATCATGCATGAGGTTACGGTCAAGTCTGACCGCTACGCACGAATGGTCAGAATACTTCCATAATTAGAGCAAAATAATTTCATTTTTGGTTGTGTCAGACCTTCTCTGATTGGCTGGAGCTCTAGGTGGGAGGGGGTTGGGGTTAAATGAAAGGGTCTGGTTGAAAGGTTAGAGGTCAGAGGTCAGGGCTAGAGAAAGGTACCGGGACAAGCTGCGACTTTAACATTCGTGTGCATGGAAACATTCAGGGGGCGCAGGAAAGAAATCCAGGAGATGCGATTTGTGAAAAGAACTGAAAAATGCCTGACTTTTTGAATCTCAAGTTGTTTTTCAGTTTTCTTTTTAAGGACCATGTGCTAATATGTTGTTTTTTCAAGGGCTTCCTTCGCTTCCATTTCTCGCTCTAATACGGTGAACCCATGCTTAGTGTGCCGTGCATGTCCAGATCCCTACAGAGTGTACAAAACATTAGCGCCACCTTCCTTATATTGTCTCCCCCTCTTTATTTCCACCTTCCCTTCATGTCAAGTGAATAAGGCATCGTAGCATTCACCGCAGATTTCACGGAAGCGGAAGGTGTTGCTGATTTTGTGTACACTCTAAATGAGAAAACCCATACTGAATGAATTGCACCAGCCGTTCAATCTGACCTCCTTAATGTGAAACTCTCAGGTGTACATTGTTGTTTTTACACACATATTTGGCTATATACTTCATACCATTGTAACCACAACTATACAAAACCAGCGTACACCCAGCTTTACTCAATAGCACCATATGAATATTGTTCCCAAATTATAAAGGGGTAAGGGAGTATTGGATTGGTGTGTGTGTGTGTGGCTGTGTGTGTGTCTGTGCATGTTTGCGTGTGTGTTCAAGCCGTAGGGTGAGGTAGGGATACATCCGATGTTGTTACACTACCTTTCACTGTGTTTGTCTGCGTGTGCATGTTGGTTATCTGCTAAGCATATCTCCCTGCTGTGTGTGTGTGTGTGTGTGTGTGTGTGTGTGTGTGGTGAGCGTGTACACTAAGCACATCTCCCTGCGTTGGAGACTTGCATAGCTTCTGCAGGACGGGAAGAGCAGTTGTCCGTTTGGACGGAGCCTTTGGCACAGCCTTGGCCGATAACTGAAGGCAGTACTCAAGTTGCACCATAGATTTCAAAGAGACAATCTGCCCTTATTGCACCATAAGTACATGTGTGTTTCATGTTTTGCACCATATGAAGTGGGTTTAGCAGCCAATTGACTCTGTAGCTTGAGTGTTTTGCACCATATGAACGCCAGTGCTGCTGTGTTGTAGCCTGTTTGCACCTACTGGATCTACTTGCCGGTTTGCAGCAGATGAGTTGATTTGTCTTCTTGTAACTGACTAGCACCACAGAAAAGTAATGTAAGCTCGCTCCTCGTTCGTCACGACAAGCACTTAAAGGGATACCTCGACATTTTCGGTGTCAGTCGCTTGTTTTTCTTCACCAGACACCTGTCACTTTGTGGCAAAAAATGTCTGAATTTGGCTGTCAGTTTCCCTAAAATGGCTTGTTAGTTTTGAAACCAAAGGGAACAACTAACAGCTGCTTGAGGCAGCAGCTGACCAGTGCTAATAATGCTAATAAGCCACTTTAGGGAACTGAAAGCTATTTTTCTACAATTTGGCATGTGTCTGATGGAGAAAAATAAGCAACCAATGTTAAGGTATGCCTTTGAACACTCTTTATATGCTCTTAAATGCAATTTATTTCCTCTTGGACAGCAACAATAATAAGAAGCATGCGTTGTATTTGTGTTCCTCTTTGTTAAGTGCACCGTCTGAAATGTCTCACGGGGGGTTTCACCTGGTCTATCACTGACAGGGGACTGGAGAAAGTGCGGCGCGGAGCACGGCGTTGTTTTTCCTCGCTGCCACATGGCGCCGAGGCGGCCACGACGCTCCGTGACTTTACAGGAGCAGCGTTCCTGTCGCTATCTGTGATGAGTGATAATTCAGTTCATTTTTTGTCGCCTGCCAATGTAACAGCTTGGGTTGCGGGGATAAACAAACCAAAAAAAATAATAATTAGCCACACATCACAGCTCACCCGTGGGTGGCTTTGCAGGAGTGGATGTTGGATGCGTTACAGGAAAAGACAAATCGTTGGGAGGATTGTGACGATTGAAGTCAAAAACTGATATCAATCTCGGTGGCAGCACCCTGTTAGCATGGGACTGACGTGATTAAGACATTACGCACATAAAATATGACAAAGATAGATAAAAATGATTCCAAATAGTCAGCAAAGTTTCACCCACATACCCAAATTGGTCTTGCATTTTGCTTGTCTTGACATTTGGAGATATTGATTCATTTCTGTTGTTATCTGGCAAAGTAAACGCACCTGAAAGCGTTGGTAACTGCGGAAGAGATGAGTCAAAAAAAAAAGCATTGTGCACTTCATCTCCCAGAATCCCCTCTGAGCATAACAGGAAATGATGGAGAACAATTGCTAGACCCCCAAACAACACACACACATACACAACTGTTAATGTACTAAGCCTGTGTCGCCTTATCTATTTCTGTGCTTCCTCTCTCACACATGCTGCACATGCTGATCCAGATGTTAGATATTAACTCATATTATATTATGATGATATTCAAGATAATTTGTTTATATGTATCTTCATTCGCTCACAAATATCCCTGTATACACAATAAACACAATATTCTGAATATAGCCATAGAGTAGTGTAATGAAAACACCAGCAGGACACAGGATATGGCATTTATACGCACCAACTCATGCAAGTCATTCTGATTCAGAGGAATCATATAAACCTAGTCACTGTGCACTTGCCAGGTGAAAACCTCGTAACTCCAATTTTTTTTACGATGATGTCCTTTGTGGTTTGGGGAAATTTTGTGACCCTTGGTCTTATGAAACCCTTTTCAAAACCTATTGTATAAAAAAAACTTGATTTGCAAGGTTTTCACCCGCCAGTAGTGATAAGCTCTCGTGTGCTTTAGCGTTCAAGCGGTTATTATCAAGGGTATTTCTAATTTTGAACGTCCTGCTTTTGTCCTTCAGGCTGCCAAAACACATATGGATTTTTGTACACTGCTCCAATTGTACGTCCATGGTCATGTCTTATTAGTAAGTGGATCAAATTTCCTTAAAGGATTACAGTTTTGGGGAGATTGGCACGTTGACCAATTCACACGTTTAGCAATGAGAGCATAGACGCTAAAATCATCCACATGTCCCCGGTAGATCATTGGCTCTGCTCCATGCTAACACTTTAGTATACACTATGTTGAGTGATAGCAGGTGACTAGCATTATTCAAAGTAAGAAGACTGACCTTTTAGTAATAAAGAGGTGTCAGTGTTTATATTATATGGCCTGTAAATAAATGTAAAACATTTTATATCATTAACTTAATGTAGCTGATGTAACCAGGCTTATATTTTTTTAACTTTATTTTGTATCATTTTTTCCAATCTCACACACAAAACCGGCAGATGTTCCAGCAATTCATTTAAAATTACTTACCATTTAGCTTTGGAGCTTGTACAAATTCTCATTTTCTCATTTTTGAGCTAATGCTAGTCGCCTACTATCACTCAACATAGTATACTACAGTGTTAGCATGGAGCCTACAGTCACTCAACATAGTGTATGCTAAAGTGTTAGCATTCTTCAAGGTGTCTTCATACTTAACTCCTCTTTTTCTCTTTTCACTAGTTCACAACGTTTGACTGTAGCGCTAGGGTTTGTTTGAGTAGTTTGTTTGCGCCTACACAGAGGAGGGGAGTTGTGGCCTAAAGTCACACACACCCCTCCATTGATTTCCCCATTGACACACACATTAGTCAACAGCTTAAACACACACATACACACACTCATAAGATGCCAATACCCCCCTCCGTCTCCATCCTTCCCAGCATGCCCTGCTAGACGCCTTAGAGTGCTATGGCCCCAGTCGACAGCAACGTAACGGTACAAAAAAACATCCCTTCTGTACATAGAAAATATATACACTACCTTTTGGCTAGACTAACGACCATGTGTTCACAAACTCCTGGTATTAAAAGTGACGTTTTTTCTTCCGTTGTGTCACGTCTTTTACGTTTTTATTCTACTAAAACCCGTGAGAGTGAGAGTGGCGTAACAAAAATGGCATGCGGCGGCCGAAGACTCCCGATGTTGAAACTACGCTCGTTTGTTTTTTTTCTTCTTCTTCACAGCGGAGCGCGGGCATGAAAAAAACCGAATAAACGACAACAGATGAAGAGCGATTAGAAGAGTTGGAAATAGAGAGACAGAAGGGGAAACAGAAGGAGAGAGGGAGAGAGAGAAGGAGAGAGAGAGAGAGACGGACTCGCGCTGAAGCAGCTTGTTGAGTCATGGCCATGGGACTCGCAGGTCGGAGGTGCCCGCAAGGAATGTGTGTGTGTGTGTGTGTCTGTATGTAAAAGTGTGAGATTATTTTGTTGTCTGTGTGATTACGTCACGTGTGCATTTGTGTTTATGTGTCTGACAGAGAAAGTGTGTGTATGTAAGTGTGTGAGGGATTGTTTTTGTCTGTGTGCTTATATCAGGTGTGAATTTGTGCGTGTGTGAACGTGTGCTTCTAAATCTTCTCTAAATCTAAATATCCATGTATACATACATGTCTCTTTGTGGCACATATGTATGTATACATGTCTCTTAAATGTACTTGTGCTGATGTGTGCTTATGTGCGTGTGCGTCTGTGTGTTAAGGTGTGTGTGTGTGTCAGAGCGAGGACTCGTACTGCAGCAGTTCATACAGCAGGGGTCCGTCGCGGTAGCGGATGCCCACGGCGGCCGGCGTGATGTACTGCAGAATGTTTATAGTCCTCCGCAGGCGCCTGTCCACGTAGTGAGCGTCCCAGGCCGGGTAGCGCTTCCTGGGCATGTCGATCTTGATGAGCGGGCCGTCGGGCTTGATGGAGGGCGGCGCCGACCTCACCTGGAAGACGGGGAGGCAGGTCTCCGCCACGTCCTCCTCCGTCTGCGACTTGGTCATGTGGGCCGGGGTGGGCGGGGCGCTGGGCGGGGCCGACGGGGGCAGAGGGAGCCCCCACAGGAGCTGGGCGCAGCAGGAGGAGGCGGGGCTGGGGTGGAGGTGGGCGGTGGCCGGGTGCAGGAAGCCGTAGTACAACAGCATGACCAGGACGCCCCCGGCGAACGTCAGGTAGACGCCACACAGCGCCGGGACGGCGTAGGAGTCGGTCTGCGCCGGGTCCCTGTAGGCGTACCTGGAGGATGGAGGAGATACAGGGGGTCAGATGTGTGTGTGTGTGTGTGTGTGTTTGCACCTATATTCTATCTGTAAGTGCAGTGACTCCCAACCTTTTTGGCTTGATGTCTACTCACGACCCCCTGTCACAAGCGTGCAGTTCAACCAAAGAATGATTTTCATTTAATTCATTTTTCGTTTTATTTATTTCATTTTTCCATTATAAGAGAAGGCCTAGAGGCTGAAAACTCAGTATTTCACAAGGTTAAAAAAGCAAAAATGAAGAGAAAAATCAGAAAAAACAGACATGATAATACATTTGTATAGTAGAAATATGCTTTTTTCCAATCCCATAATAACCCCATAACGTCATTTTGCGACCCCCCCAAAATTAGACCCACTGTGTAAGTGTATGCTGTATACTCCGTACTCACCACAGCCCGGTGAGAATGGTGTTCTCGGCCAACACCACGGAGTAGTACGCCACCATGCGGTAGCGCGTCCGGCCCTCCTTGACGTTGAACCAGCAGAAGATGTAGACGATGCCCACCACCATGTTGAAGAGCACCTCCTCCCACTTGGACATGCAGAAGTCGGTGCCGCCGTGCACCACCCAGAAGGCCATGGCGCACCAGTGCAGCACCACGAAGATGCCGAAGTAGATGTGGAAGAGCGAGGCGAAGAGGGCGAGCGAGAGGACGCGCGAGGAGATGGTGAAGAGGCGCCAGAAGAGGTGCAGCAGCGCCCCCCGGTAGCTCATGCTGCGCTGGTCGTCCCGCGAGTCCCGCAACAACTTGTGGTAGGAGGCCAGGACCCAGGCCAGAGAGAGGAGGGAGGCCAGGGAGGAGATGCCTGCAGGGGGAGAGAGAGAGAGAGAGAGAGAGAGACAGAGAGAGAGACAGAGAATGAAGGATGAGAGAGAGACAGAGATGGGAGAGGGTAAGACATTCATTGTAATCACAGAAAAACCTCACAGCTACAGGGTTGTGGATGCAGTTAGAGTCCACATGCTTTACAGATACTTTGTGGATTTTTTAAAAAGCTATTTCTGCTTTATTCAGCCTTGTTCACACTATTCTCTCTAAAGCGCTCTCTAAAGTTGAGAAAGTAGAATAGTGTAAACACGCCTTTAGACAAAACACGGTATTGAGTCACAAATGTTTATTGTGACTCAACAGTTGACGCTCAAAATTGATATTAAAAACCTGCCTGGCGCTGTGTGCATCCACCCCCTGTGCTAGTCACGTATCTGGATTGAAGCACAATCACTCTGGGATAAGTAACAGCAGTGGGCGGCTGACTGGATGACACATTTCCTGACCGATGAATAAGGAGGAGGGGGCCGGAGGGGGAGTTTGGCGCCCAGATGCCCTGAATCCTTTCGATGTTGCTTTCTCACACTATCCGAGGGAAAAAGTTTATTGTGTGAAAATCCCAAACTGGCACCATCTGCAGCAGCGATTTACTGACTACTGTTTGTACAAATTACTAACTGTTTGTGCAGCTGTCAATCTGTATGTGCTTTGTCAGATTTGTCAGACTTTGTCAGATGGCTGGAAGGTGGCAGTGTTCATGCTGAGCGCCGTCTTTGAAAGAGTGAGCGATCTCCCTATGATCCCCGGCTTTTCGGACTCCCTGCAAAGAAGTTTGTGTGGTTCTGTGTTAATCGCACGCGTCCTGGCGTGCGTCCACCTACACTGCAGCGTCTCGGCTCGGTTCTCCTGGATCATGATGCAGAGCTGCAGCACCAGCTGAGGCGCCGACTCCAGGAACGTCTCCAGCAGGCGCAGCATGTTGACGTCGGCGTACTCAAACATCATGGCCCAGTACCAACGCCGCTGGTGCTCCCTCTGCCGACGCGACTGGATGCCCAGATACAGCGTCCTGATGTACCTGCGGGGGTCAGAGGTCAGGGCGTTCATTAATATTATATTCTTTTATCCTGATTTTTTTCTTTCATGCATATTTTCGATCCTGCATTTCTTTCTATCCCCCTATTGCTGTTTTTTTCTGTTTCTTTTTTGTCTGTTTTCTACTTTGGAACTTCTGTTTTGAATAGTTATACAAATAAAGTTTATATTCTACTATTAATACTACTGCTACTACTATACTGTACTACTACTACAACTACTACTACTACTTTACTACTACTCCTACTACTATTACTACTACTGTACTACTACTACTACTACTACTTCTACTACTATTACTACTACTACTACTACTACCACTGCTACTACTACTACTACTAGTGCTACGACTTTACCATTACTACTATTTATAGACCACTTATCAAAACAGTTACAAGGGACTTCACAAGCTAAATAAAAACAAATACAAAAACAAAATACAAATGCACAGAATATTTAAACAAGAATAAAAGAGAATACAGTCCATAGTTCAAGTAAGCCTAAAGAAGTGTGTTTTTAAAACTGTTTTAAAGGAGAGACTGAGTTATTAGGTCATTCCAGAGCCTAGAAAGCTCCATCAGCCTTCGTCTTCAGCCTGGACTGTGGAACGACCAAAAGAGTGATACCCGAGGATGACAGCGTGACCTCATGGTTAGAGAGGCTGTCCCGTAACCCCAAAAGGTCACAGGTGCGATCCCTGCAACAGCCTATATGTCCTGTCCAAGTGTCCCTGTGTGAGACAAGGAACCCCTGCTCATAAGTCACTCCGGATAAGAGCGTCAGCTATAAATGCCTGAAATGTAAACGTAAATCTAAATGGAAAGGTTAAGATCATACGCTAAAGGGCGCAAAGGTTAAACATAAAATGTTAAGGGGCAAAGGTTTAAGGGTTAAATGTTGAAAAGGTTTAAAAGGATGCAGTAAAAAGCAAACGTGAAACAGCAAAGGTTTGCGTGGAAATGTTAAAGGGAGAAGGTTAAATGGCGGAAATGTAAAGGTCAGCGGGTTCAATGGTGATATTAAAGGCCAAACGTTTAAGGGGAAATGTGTGTGTGTTCAGAATATGACTGGATCTCAGGGCAAACGCTAGGGAAGGGGAATATGAAGTGGCGAATGCTGACAGAATACCAAAGTACAGCCTCCTGATGTAGACTATCGTTCGGTTCAAACTCCCATTGACCTCACAGTTCTCTGCCTCCATCATACCGCCTGAAGAGCAGTTTAATATTTTTCAATGACTGGGACGAAAAATCCCGTTGGCAGGGAGGGATGCTATGTAACACCAGCTGGTACCATCCTGACCTGGTTCTGTTTGCCCCGACATAAGCAGTAGCCCCAAGATTTTAGCTAATTCAGCATGCATGTCATGCCACATCAATCCCCGACTGGATGCGTTTTAAGAGGCCTCTCTAACCACTTGATGCTCAGAGAGGCCGTCCTGTAACCAAAAGGATGCAGGTTCAATCCCCACATCAGTCAGTGTGTGTCCATCTACAGCCATGTGTCCTGCCAAAGTGTCCTTGAGCAAAACACTGAACCCCCTCCCTGCTTACTCATTGTAATATGCTAAATGTAGAATGTGTTGGTTATTTCTTGTCTCTGTCTTTAGTAGCTACAGAG
>NC_136017.1:14160306-14360306 GCF_048128805.1 Centroberyx gerrardi | reverse complement strand
CATCCTTCCCTTTCTCCCTCACACCTCCCCCCATCCATCCCTCCATCCATCTTTCCTTCCCTTTCTCCATCCATTGCTCCATCCCTCCAGACAGTCCTCCACCTACCCGCCCATCTTTTTCTCTATACTTCCCTCCTTCCACCTCTCCATCTTCCCCTTTCTCCCTCCCACCCTCGATCCATTCCCTCTCTCCATCCTTCCTTCCTTCTATCCATCTATCCCCTCCAGTGGGCCGCCTGCCCTGTGGCTCTGCCAGCCTAATCAGCCAGAACATATGTGTGTGTGTGTGTGTGCGTGTGTGATCCCTGCTAGGCAAGCAGGGAGATAGAAAGGGAAAGATTTAGGACTCTGGGAGAGTGGGGTGGATGGTGTGTGTGTATGTGTGTGTGTGTGTGAGAGAGAGAGAGGATTTAGGATATAAGGGAGCTGGAAGGCGTGAGAAGGCAGATTGAGAAAGAGGGATGGATTTACGAATCAGAAGAGGGATGAAAGGGAAAGAAAGGGATGGATTTAGGAATTTCTAGAGGGGTGGAAGTCTTGAGAGAGAGGGATGGAGGGAAGGGACGGAAAGATGGATGGAAGGCATAAGAAAGAAAAACTCAGAAACAGAGGAGGGATGGATTTAAGACTTAGGGAAGGGATGGAAGACGGGAAGGGAAAAAGAGGGAGGGATTAGGAATTTTTGGAGGGGTTGAAAGCATGCGAGAAGGGGGGATGGATTCAGAATTTGGAGGAGGTATGGAGGCCAGGAGGGAGAGAGATGAGGGATGGATTGAAGCATTGGAAGATGGATGGACTTCCAAACAGAGAGAAACTGAGAAACAAAGGAGGGATAGATTTGGGAATTGTTAGAGAGATAGAAGATATGAAAGAGCGAGAGAGAGAGAGAGAAAGGGTAGAAAAAAAAGACATGCATTCTTCTCATTGGGATACACATGCAACACAAACACGTGCCCGCTCGCCCTCCCTCCCTCCCTCTCTCTCTCTCTCTCTCTCTCTCCTGCATGCATTCAATTTCTTTCTCATACACACACTCTATATATGCAAGCATGCACTGCATCTCTTTATCACACACATACACACACACACACATACACACACACTCACTCTGGCTTTCTTTCTCAGAAAACCGTTGCTATGCAAACACATGTACTCTCTCTAGGCACATGTACTCTCTCTCTCTCTCTCTCTCTCTCTCGCTCTCCCTCTCTCTCTGTCCACTGGAGATTAGCCTCTCTGTTGTCATGGCGACCGTGGCTGTGCGGGTTGAAGGACGGGGAGAGAGGGAGAGAGAGAGAGAGAGAGAGAGTACGTTTGTGCAGCTGAGTGCTGCTGTGTGTTTGTGTGTGCAGTTTCTATGAGTGAGAGACAAAGAAAGAGAGTGAAAGAGAGAGAAGATGTAGATGTAGAGTTACATTTTTAATAAAATGGGGCGAGTTTTCCTGGTCTTTGGGGTGTTTGAGGTTCATTTTCACCTACAACCCAAAATTATGATGAATCAGCACAAAATGACTATGAAAAATTTCAATAATGACAAAATAATGATAATCTGAGATGTCAACTCCCATCAAGGTATAAATGAAATAGGACACACACCTCAAAAACACTGGCCTTACCATAATATATGTAATAGAGACTGAAATAATGTGAGACTTAATTAAATGAATACTTACGTTTTTATGTCATAAAAAATCCCAAATATAAATATAATAATATAAATGTATTATAATTATTAAATTAAATTAAATTTGAATAAAAGTAGATAATTTGTATTATTTGCATGACTAGATCTAGTTGATGAAAAAAGATTTGAATCTATTAGTGTTTAAACAAAAACTACAAATGAAGTGTTTCATAATAAATGCTATACATCCATTATGGGAAAAAAGTTTATTACTGAAGTTTATTACTGGAGACAGCTAATCGCTCTAATAGTGCTCTAGTCATTTTGAGTGCAATAACACTTTAAAAATATAGTTTTATACTTTGTGTGTGTATTTGCAGATTTGTGTGTTTGTCTCATCTCATTTTGACAGTATCTCCAACTCCAGTGTGTTTATGTATCAATACTGGAATACACACAGACACAGACAGGTCAGGGCGAACATGAAGAGGTCGTATAAAAACATCACTCCAAGCAGACGTCAAACAGCACAGCACAGTACAGACCAGACCTGGGCTGAATAGTCATTTTGCAAAACACTTTCCATGGTTTATTCTTGCCTACTTAGGCGGCAGATGGGAGGGATTTGTCATATAGGACAACACAGAGTGAGCCAGAAAGTTTAGACAAACACAGAAAAGTGTTTGAAAGCCAGTGTAGTTTACTTTTTATGATTCACAGCTTATGTGGCACAATCTGAACAGTCCTAATGTATTAAACCCCACTCATCTTATCATCTGTGTGGAGTAATATAATTGACATGAAATTGAAATAAACAAATCATAGAAGTGCCATTATAACACATGGGTTGTTGAAAGCAGAAATGCTGGATAAGTGCTGCACCTTTCCACAGCAGCCTGTGTAAAGATGACTTGAGGATTACCGCTGATCTCAAAAATGCCGGTCTGACCTTTTCCGGACCAAGAAAGTCAAACTGTCTTTTCCCCTCTGTGAACCATTTAGCGTTCCAGGGTTGGGTGACTGATTATGAGCGGGATCGCTTAGTGTTGATGACTTCTTGACTCCTTAGGGGGCCGATTTGTCCAGAATTAAGATGAAATGTGGAAGCAGAAGGGAAATGAGGTTCTACGGCCTCCTCAAAAAATCAAAGGACCTTTCATGCTTTGGCTGACAGAGTCGATGTGCAGTGCCGTCCTGCAGTAGACTGTCAGAAACTGGAGGTCAACTCAGGTCAAGTCACATCTATTATTTATGAAGTGGGCTTAACAAAACAGGTTCAACACAAATCGCTGTAAAAGGTAACAGGGAACACAATTACTGGGAAAAATACTCTTCTTTTGAACTCAGTACTCAAATAACACAAATATTTTTCTCAGTACTTCTGTAGTCTAACCCAAATTCTGACCTGAATTTGAATAACACTCACTTTGTGAATTTCCATACAAAATGTTATTCCTATGGCCTACAATAGCCCAGTCAGTGTTAAAGAAAACTCTATGAAAAGCTGTAACCAGGGACTTTATAAGTTGCTCTTATACTTTATCCTGAATTCCACTGCATGTTAATTTCAAAGACATTTATGACAACTCATTATTTTAGCATTTCTAATTTTGGGCAATGATAGAAATTAGATTTATCTGTTTATATATCACAAAGATGTTGAGAAAATCTATATAATCCACTGATTTTGGCATCAAGAGCACGCAATCTTAAAAAAACTTTGAATCCGATTTTGGGCAAGACTGCAAAATCTGCGCATAACAGCCGTTCAGTGAGAAGCAGAAGAAGTTTGGATTTATAATATTATATCATGGGATCCTCCTACAGCTGCTCCATTGACAATGAGTGGAAGACTTTGGAGATTCACAGTTTTGAATTTCAACTTTCCTTATTTTTGACCTTTTTTCCCTTTGTAGGTGTACATATGATTCACAGATGTGAGAACAGGACACACTCTTCTTTTTCTGTTTTTGCAAAGTTCTTATGAATTCACTAACCCTCCTACGCATAACACTACAATGGGAATTTAAATTGCAGCCACGGCTATTCCCTTATTTGGAAGAGTATTTCTTATGCATATTCCACTAAAGCACATAGACCTAAAGACCTTGAGCCTGAGCTTTTGATGAAGATCCTGTAAGTTCCTCCCATTATATGATGTATAAATAAAGCCCTTTGTCTCCCACTGAATGACGCGTTGTCTGTTGTCAGTGGTTGGCCAAAGGCAGTGCTGCATCATTCAGTGAGGACAGCATGTTCACCGTCGGAGTGTGAGAGATGCAGCAGTGCTGGTGTTCTGTATGAAGCAGAGGCAGAGCAGAGCGGCTTGTTAAAGGGACACATTTATATTTGAAATGAGACAAAGCAAGGAGAACAAGCTCGAATGCACTTTTGCTGCCTCAGTTTCATTATGGAAATATATTGTTGAGAACCTTCAGTGTTTTTGAGATCACATGTTATTGGCTATAGCTGGCCAATGAAGGCATTCTGGGGTCTGTTATCTGTTACTGAATAACAGATCAGTCTCACATCACTCTGGCGACACCTTGTGGCTAAAAGACGGTACTCCATGTTTACTGCAGACAGATGGTTAACCAGCTTTGGAAGCATGGAACACTTTTCCATTGGTACTTTTTCATAATTTATTCAGTAGCACAAAACTTCTCATTGGTGGTTAGAGGCTGGACGGTAATGTTTCAGGATTTCTTTTTTTTTTTTTTTTTTTTTTTACATGACTAATATGTTACAGCTCTGCTAGTGTAGCCGTGAAATCCAGCTACAGACGTTTCTATGGTTACAGTCCTGCTGAACCAATTCCTGCAGCATGTAATAAAACCATTTAAAGTTAATATTTTGTGTGAAGTGATGAATGTCTTTGATCAGCACCGTGCCGGGATAATGCACAGGGAGCCGGTCATTACTGCGAAATAAGCCTCGACAGAGTAAATCAATCTCACTGTACATTAATCTTTACTTATAAAGGTGCGGTTTGTTTCACATTTGGCAGCCTGCCAGGCTGTGCAGGCAGTTCAACACTTCTCACTCTGATGTCCAGACTATTGCATCATACAGTTGGATGAGAAATCTTATGTAAATCATTTTGGAGTACACAGCAAGTGATGCAATGTGTTAGACTCCACAATCTGGTGTGTTGGGACATGATTGTATTGTTGACATTGACTTGGATCTTTTTGTACTTGATAGGCTGGAAAAGAACAAATTTGTTAGCTCATGTTTCAGTGTTGAGATCAAGGGATTTAAAATTTGAACTGTCTTATAGGCCTAGTGTTTTCATCTTTGATTTCTGTGTTACATCTCCTTTTAGTACATTTAAAAATCATGGTAGCTGGAAGACACACTGGATCCCATCAGGAGCGTTGCATGCAGCCACACACACCATTCCTCCTATCCCAAGCAATACAACTGATGCCAGTAGTGCAATTCCCAATTCCCCAGCAGGAATCATTAAAGTTTCATCTTGGCTCATCTGAATGTCAGAGTGGCTTTGTTCCTCCATAGTTGGTTCCAGTTACAGCCACTTCTGCCACGAATCTGCAGTTACTCACACAGCTGCACATTTTTATGTCGCTGCGTGTGACAGAGAAATCCATATCGCCTTTCACTCTGCAGTCTCAAAGGTCCTTAAGTGAACTTTGTCACTGCAGATAGAGCCGAGCGTTGTCTGGGTTTCATTTTGAATTCCTGTAACTGACAAGGAGAGAAAAGCCCCTGTGACAAACGATTTTTTTGGCAGAAAAAAGGAGAGACTCATATATACAATGGCAGGATCAGACTGGAGTCTCTCCACTATGCGTGAATGGGAGGTAAGAGGAAGAGAAGGTTGCAATCTATTGAAACCATTAATCCATACTGATCAATTCACATGCAGTTTAATCAACTGAGGAAGTGGATTTTCTTCATAATTCAATAGCTGGACGTCATAAAAAGCCAATCTATAAAATCTATAAAGAAACTAATGAGAATAAATGCTCCTTATTATGTGAACTGTAGTTTCAGTTTCCATATTAAATCGAATGCATTGAAACTGGTAGGGAAGAAGTGTTTCATCATTTCTTAAAATTTTTTCAAACTCCTACAATGTTTGATGTTGGTCAGTCTCCAGATTATGAGCCGGGGCTTCCTGTTTCAGAGAAGTCCAACCCCCTGACGCGTGACATCGACCGAGCCTCGGCCAATCGCATCGTCAGGCTGTTAGAGGCCTGTGACGCCCAGATGTTTCAGGAGGAGGAGACGGGAAGCACCTACCAGGTGAGGTCAGAGGTCAATGTGTGAGGCAGTGAAAATGGTTTTGCCAATTTAAAAAAAAAAAATCACTTTTGAATTATTGAATTTTATTCTAAATGTTTGTCATTTGCAGAAGCTTTTCAGTGACGCTGCGGTGAAAACTATGATGGAGGTCGCTAAGAGGGTGGAGCTCATTCTCAAGGTATCTCTCTCTCTCTCTCTCTCTCTCTCTCTCTCTCTCTCTCTCTCTCTCTCTCTCTCTCTGCCCTGTGGTGACAGTTTGTCTTGTGTTTGGTCAACAGGACCCAGAGGAGAGCCTGGTGGTACTGAGTGGTTGTGGGACTTCTGGTCGACTGGCTTTCCTCATCGCGGTAAAAGCGGCACTGAAATGCTCTCAGCATTATTTAGCCTGCTGCACACTAGGAAGAAAGAAGCAGCACATTTTAATGGCGGCTTACTGTGACCGCAAGCAATGTCCATCTGAACAAAATGATTCTTGAATGCAATGTTGAATAACCTTGATTTGTTTGTGTGAAGAGTTTGGTTCCAAAACCATTGACAGTACAATATCTTTTAGAGCTATTGAAAGATGAACTTCAGGTATTGTTTTTTGTTCTCTCTCTCTCTCTCTCTCTCTCTCTCTCTGTGTGTGTGTGTGTGTGTGTTGTGTAGTCAGGCTTCAACAGAGCTCTGAGGCAGCTGAAGCAGAGTCCGGTCTATTCGTACATCATCGCTGGAGGAGACCGGTGTGTTAGGGCCATATATATTATTATAATAATATAATATTGGACTGAAGTAACTCCACTTCAAATATTTCAAATGCAACGAAGTACATTCCAATGTATTTATATGTTTCAATTTAAATGTGATATTTTCTTTCTTTCTTTCTTTCTTTCTTTCTTTCTTTCTTTCTTTCTTTCTTTCTTTCTTTTCTTCAGAGCACTGTTCTCCTCCCAGGAAGCTCCTGAAGACAACCCCAAACTGGGCATGCTCAGTCTGGAGAAGGTCAGGGATATGATGGAAAGTGTGTATGTGTGTGTGTGTGTGTGTGTGAGTGTGTGTGTGTGTGTGTGTGTGTATGTGTGTGTAGATACAGTGTAAATGCTGGAATTCTGAATAAAAGTACAGCATGTGACACACTAGCATCTGTAACCAGTGCTTGTTTCTGATGCCCTGCAGCTCTGTGAGGGGAAGAGGCGGGTCTTGTTCATCGGCATTTCCTGTGGCCTGTCTGTACGTCCTTCTCTGATTGATCAGAATCTGAATTCTGTGTAGGAAGAGAAGTTTGTCTTCTCACTTGTGATTCAGGAAGCTGAACTTATTCTTACTCTAAATTTAGTGTATTCTGAAGTTGGTCAGTACTTTATGTGTGTTTCTCTCTCTCCCTCTCTCTCTCTCTTTCTCTCTCTCTCTCTCTCTCTCTCTCTGTGTGTGTGTGTGTGTGTGTGTGATCTCTGGTGCTGTAGGCTCCATTTGTGGCAGGACAGCTTGACCTCTGCCTGCAGCACCCTGAGGTCTACACTCCTGTACTGGTTGGCTTCAACCCTGCTTTTCAGGCCAGGTGTGTGTGTGTGTGTGTGTGTGTGTGTATGTGTGCACGGCTCATCGTTATTCCAATAATAAGTTATGAAATTATATAACGATTAAGAAATAACTTGAACTAAGGGTAAGTTAGGATGAAATTTCCACTTGGGATGAATAAAGTTAATTTCATCTTAACAACAAAAATAACAAGTTAAAGTGTGTGTGTGTGTGTGTGTGTGTGTGTGTGTGTGTGTGTGTGTGTGTGTGTGTGTGTAGGGATGAGCCCATGCCAGGCTGCACCTTCACTTTTCGCAGTGTGGTTGACAGGATGCAGGAACTTGCCACAAGTCAAACGGCTTTCATCCTCAACCCAGCAGTTGGGGTAAGAAACTCCACTTGCACTCATTACAGTAGCTGCTACTGACATGAATCAGAGCTACTGACATGCACTACTGACTAGTGACATGAATTGGAGACAATTGCTGTGGACTCTGTAACAGCATCCAGGAAGGTTTACATGTTGGTACATTTTCTGGTCGAAATGTGTCAGCTGTACAATGAAATGAAAGTCAGCCTCCCATTCATTGTGTGTGTGTGTGTGTGTGTGTGTGTGTGTACAGCCCGAGGCCATCAGCGGCTCCTCCAGGATGAAGGGAGGCAGCGCTACTAAGATCCTCCTGGAGGTCGTCCTGTCCGCCGCCCATGCCGCCGCCTACACACACGCACCCATCACATACAAGTAAGCGTGTCAGCATGAGAAATCAACACAGGCTTCTTCTGCATCAGTCTGAAAGGGATAACCAAGAGCTATCATCAATACAAATTACCATTAACACCATTTATAAAATCCACTGGCCTACCTAATTGTCTTTTAATTACCACACTTATGTGTACTCAGGGAACTGTGTTCAATCAGTTTCCCCAAAGAAGAATACCTTCATCAGAGCATCAAACACATGATACCTGGCAGAGCTTTTGTGATGCTTATGAATAATTACAGATGAGTGTGGGCGGTGCTGGGCAATTAAAACCAATTACATCTTGACCAAAACACATCAAAATATCAGCAACAGCAGTAGAAAGCACACAGAGGTTACAATGAAGTAAACATGATAATGGAAAGTGAATAAATAGAGCATGTACATAGCAAATAAACAAGTAGGACAATGTTCAATTCCATTTTCACATTACTATGAATTTATGTTTGTTTCTGATCTGTATGTGTTTCTGTACATTAATATGAATCACTATCTCTGGACACTTTTTCTGTACATATTCTACCTTTATCTCTAAATATGCTCTGATAATGATAGTGATCATGAGAACACACAACGATGCACATGTACATTGTACTTTTCTGTACATATGGTTCCTCCAGCTGGAGTTTATGATAAGGTAGACGGTTACTAATGCACATAACCAAATCTGCTCGTTGTGTACATGATATCTACAGCAGTAATTTGAATATATTTGATATATGCTGATATAGGCACATATATGCTGTAATTTTACATATTGTTTTTTCTTATACTCCCACTTTTGCTCTGATTTATTATATATTGCATATATATTATTGTTCAAATTTATTTTGAACTGCACTTAGCATACTAAACAAAGGTGAACAAACTGCTTCCATTCTTCTTGTTGCACAACAGTATTTTCATCATGTGTTGCAGACCTCTAGAGGTCATTGCACACTGAGAGTTTTTGATGGTATATGCTAAAACTGATTCATGATTTATGCTTTATGAATTTCCATGTGTCCAAATGTTTTTGTGCAGCCTGAAATGGAGCCATGCACAGGAGGGGCTGTTTCTCCAGTACAGCTAAAATCTTCAATTAAACCTACAGTAGCAGTCAGTAGTTTGGCTTCACAGTCATTTTGCCATTTCATATCCCAAGTAATTAGAGTATGAAGGTGTCACAGTCCAAATACCTCTGTCCTTCCCTGTATACCAGAGAGGTTTTAAATGAAACCCCTTATTAAATACAAGCTGTGTGCTGTCTTTCCAACAGGGGCGTCCTGCAGCACATGAGAGCGTATGAGAAGACTGTGGACATCACTTACACTCAGAGTGAGGGGATTACAGCACTGGTGGAGGCAGCGGGACAGAGGTGGGACATCCTTTCTTACTGCTCCCACTCCCACCTACACACTCACACACACACCCAGACACACACAAGCATTAATGCCGATATCTCCAGCAGTGTTTTACCCCCTCAGAATGTTAATCTTATCAGAGTGTAAAAGCCTCTGAAACAGCATTTAGACCATCATGGGACACTAAAACAGTCTGTTGACCTTTCCACCCTGTTTGTATGTGTTCCAGTTTGCGGTGCGGGAGGCGCGTGTGTTACCTGGGCTGGGGCTCGCTGGCTGTCCTGGGACTCATCGATGCCAGCGAGTGCGACCCCACTTTCGGAGCAGGTGAGAAGGAAGGGAGGAATGAATATGCAGCATGGGAACCTTTACACCTGGATCAGATTGTGTTCACATAGTGGGAAAACGCATCAAATCCATCTAAGATGCATGGAAGATTCTCAGGATAATCCAATTTATTTTTGGATAATGGTCGGGGAACAAGCAAAATCTGGTGTTTATTGTCAATATCAAAGGGTATAAATACTATTTTAATGTGTATACCAGAGACACATTTTTAAAAAAGATTATTCTTTATGGCATTTCTGCTTTAAAGATCATTTTTATGGTATTTACATCCACAGCCAAGAGAGAGGAGGAAGACGTGAGAAATGTTCGCCAACTGAGCCATCAAAATTCCCAAATACATACATATTCATATTTATATTTCTAAATGATCAAGAATAAGACAATGAATGTTTCAGTCTCATTTCCATTGTGATCTTTAATGGTGTTTTGGTGGTCGGTTATGGTTTTCGGTCCAGTGAACTTTTTAACTGCGCAGACTTAAAATTGTAATGTGTGTGTGTGTGTGTGTGTGTGTGTGTGTGTGTGTGTGTGTGTCAGACTATGAGGATGTCCGAGGCTTCATCAGCGGAGGCTACAGAGAGCTGAACAACAGTGAAGGCCCCCTGACTTCACTGGTATGTGTGCGTGCTCAAAAGCTGGGGAGCAACTCTCATTACTAAAGGAAAACTGCACTCAAATTCCATGAATTAACATCTGTTAACAGTAAAGGACAATCTAATTTGGATTTATGAACATGTAATACTAGACAGCAGAGAATCAATGCTCTAGTCTAAAATGTCTTAAAATGTTATTAGAGGTCTGTAAAAGTGTTTTGTCGTTAACTCATAAAAAGTGACACACTTCCTTCTAATGTTTTCCTATTAATCATTTTGGAAGAGTAGGTGTCTCTGTTTTCAAATAGTGAGGATCTTATTAAATGAAATTCTTCAGACTCTTCTGTCCCAGGGCATAGAAATACAGAAATTCAGATTTGTCTTTTTTTCCAAAGGGTCCTGAGTTCTGCATCGCCCACGAAGACTTTGAGCGTCTGGTTCTGCCCTCCCTCAACCACCAAGACACTGTTCTGCTTATCTACACACACTCCGGTGAGAAACACACACACACACACACACACACACACATCTGTAGACATCATGTGAATCATTTTCTAACTTCCTATTTCCTAACAATGAGGCCGCAGGCAGTGGGCTTACAATTGAATATCATCATGTATTTCTGGTTCAGAGATGTTAAAAATGAAAACAAGAACAAAAAAAATAAATAAATAAAACTTTTTCCATAGATGATGTGACTGAAGTGGAGAAGCTGGCACGCCAAGTGAGAGAAAAGTCTTCCAGCCTCCATGCTGTTTATCATGGGGTTGAAGGAGCAACTGGAGCTGTACAACAAGTTGGTTAACATTCAATCTGTGTGTGTGTGTGTGTGTGTGTGTGTGTGTGTTTGTGTCAGCTTAATGAACCACATGTCTGCATGTATTCTTGCAGGACAACATCAGTGAGCTGTGTTCATCAGCGCTAAAAATCACTTGGCCGTCACCTGCTTCAGGGAGCTGGCTACGCATGGTACAACACACACACACACACACACATTGATTCAATGACTCACCGGAGCATGATAAATTACTGTTTTGCCTCATTCACTCTTTTCTTTGAACCTCTCTCTCTCTCTCTCTCTCTCTCTCTCTCTCTCTCCCTCTCTCTCTCTCAGCAGTGGGAGCTGTCCACTAAGCTGGTGCTGAATGCGGTGAGCACCGGCGCTCACGTCTTAAAGGGGAAGATCTACCAGAACCACATGATGGACGTCCAGGTCACCAACAGCAAACTGTATCGCCGAGCCACACGCTTACTGCAGGTACACACAGGTACACTCACACACGCACACAGGTGGATATACATATAGATATAAAACTCAAACTGCATCAACAGAAGCTGTCCGGTCGTCCCGAGGCTCGGTGTGAGGAGGCGCTGCTGAAGGCCGTGTACCGATTGGACGAGCTGCCGGCGGCCATCGCTTCCTCTGACATCATCACACACACTCACACCGCCAGCAGCAGGAGCAAGGTAGAGGAGGGAGGGGTGAGGGGGTGAATGGAAGCAGACAAGAACTGGATTCTCTCTCTCCTTTTCTCAGTTCACTGACTTGATGTATATATGATGTAGTTAATGATGAAGTATGTATATGATGTAGTATAGGATGTATATGATGTGAAAACATGTTCTGTATAATACACAATAGTATGTATTCTCTCTCTCTCTCTCTCTCTGCAGGTGGTCCCTCTCGCTTTGGTCTGCTTGCTGATTGGTTGCTCTCTCTCGGAGGCGGAGTCTCACTTGCAGCGACGACCAATAGTACGGGACGCTGTGGAAGCGTGCCTGTCGTAATTGACACAGCTGTGGCATCATCGGCAAGAGGAGATGGGAACAGGCAGGAGTCCCTGCACACACACAAACACACACATACACACACAGTGCATTTGTGTGTTCACTAAGTAATATGATAATGTGACACTTTATTGATTCCTGTAGGGAAATTCTCTTTCTGAGAGTCAGAGGTCAGAGGTCAGGGTCTGTAGCTGGTAGGGATTCAGTGGTCCTAATTCCTAATTATACTGAGTGTAATATGACAATTGAATGGCCTAAAATGCAGTACCGCATTAGGCCACTGGGGGGCAGACCTGACACTGCTGAAACACCTCAACACCAATCACCACACCATAATAACCTGCAAATGTATCTGTCATGGTTTTTAACAGCAGCTTATACCAGACCTGGACCAGATACTGTTGGAAAATGTGTTCTACTTAATCGTAATTGTAGCCTATTAAGGTGTCATGAGACAACACAATGAGTACCACACAATCAGGCAATTACTCTATAAGTATTTAGAAGTCAATTTTGTGTTTTTGTGATTTCAATTGGCCTGATATGGTAAACCCCACCCACCCAAGTTTAACACACTGACCAGTCCAAGATGTGGTTTATACTGATGTTCTGGATCCTTTAAAGCTACTGAATGATGAACTTCAGATCATGATTTTACTCGGACATGTACTGTATATATTGCATTTGTTTAATATATGTTAAAGTGCTGCAAAATTGGGATGCTTGGATGTTTCACCGACATTTTCGATCTGCGTTCTGTAACTGGAGGTAAAGGCTCTGCCATATTGGTCGGTGTGATGTAAGTCAACCTCAATCCCTCTGCGGCTCAACACACACACACGCACACACACACCCACACACACACACACACACACACACACACACACAGGTACCGGATTAGTGTGACGTGTGAGTGTATCTTGAGAGCAACTGAGCAGCTTTGAAGCTACCTCTAGGGCAGCCAAACCTGGTTCCTGGTTAAAAAAAACAGCCCAGTAAAGTGAAGAAGTGCACATCAGACCTGGCTCAAATTGCATTTGCAAATGTTTGCTTTGTTTTAACACCCTCGGAGTGCCAGGTGGGTGGTGTTTGCCTCATAGAGACCAATAAAATGGCGGCCAAAAAGTTCAGACCATTTAAAAGTCAGACTTGATTTGTCTGTAGTAGTAAGTAAAAAGGATAAAACAGAAACTTTCACCAAACCAAATGCATTCTTCATGTTTACTGTGATGGATTCTCTCGCTCTGTGGAAGTTGTTTTCAAACTGTATAAGAATGAATGGAAGCGAATGGCTTACTCTAATGTTAGCCCACTTTAGAGCACACGGGTGTGAAATGCCACTTAGCCCGGGATAAAAGCCCCATCGGCTTAGGGCCAAATAGGTTATAGAACGCAGTTAACCCTGGATAAAGGACTCATTTACATAGAAACATTACATGGTCACCATAACATCATAACAGACAGTTGCATAATAAGAGAAGTTTAAAATGTCATGTATATCCATCATGTATTTAGCTGGCATTTTGATAACAACATGGGAATCGCCGTCATGTACATTCATTTTATTCGTATCAACATTATTACATTCATATATTCATTGGAAACTTTACACGGTTTGCTCTAGGTACATGGTGTTCACTTGGTGATGTCATACACTGATGGACAGCCAAACAGACCAATAGCAGCATAGGCATAGGCACACCCACCCCTTGGTATCTCACACAGGCTTCTTCAAAACTAAGCCTGGGAGATGAAAACATGTTTTGCCTCGTTCACACTGACCTGTGCTAGAATATTACTGCTCTAGTAGCTTAGTTGGGGACCCAGACTACTGAATACTCCTTGAATACCTAACCTGGTGAAAAGTCTTAAATAAAAAGAAATCTTCCAGCATTTTGAAGAATATTGTCGCTCCATCCCAGCTTGTTCGACAGACGAGAGCCTTTACCCCGACTGCCATCCTCCCTCTCTCTCTCCGTCTGTCTACCCTCATATAACCATGGATACAGTAAGGCATTAGTAACACGCTTCAGCAGATTCTCCGACACACACACACACACACACACACACACATACACACACGCTTATGCAAGCCCCGTCTGAATCCAGAACATGTAACACCTAAGCAAAGCTCTAAATTGCTGTGGAAGTTTCACAACAAATTATTCTGAAATGTAGACTCTAGTGTCCTGGTATTTAAATGTGGATCCGCAGATACCACAGATATGCATCAATATCACTTTTTTGTGACAAGTGCATTGTGCTCTGATTACATTAGCATTTTTATACATAATGAGGGTAATCAAAAAAAGATAAGAGGTTACCCAGAAGCCTGTTTGAAGGGAAAATACAGATCTTGAAATAATGATTAATAATGGTGTTAGATAATACAATAAGGCTACTCAACATGCAATTTGGAATAAATGGAATAAATTCTATGTTTTACTTCATTTTCCATCAGTGTCGGAGGAGAAAGTAATCCAAAAGCGACCGACAATTAGATTACATCACTGAGCTTGAGTATCACCGAGGTTTACTCTACAGACCACAGATCTAAGAAGGTTATGGAATAATCTGTAACAGATTACATTTGGAAAGCGACCTGCCCCGCCCCTACTGTGCATCCAGCGCCACAGCAAGCCTGGGTGTCCAGATCCCTGAGAATCCAGCATGGACGTATTGAGATACACCAACAAAAACACACACAGCTGAATCAATACATAGCGATACATTGGTTTTGTCAAACTACCAGTCAACTAACATCTAACGTCTCTTGGAGGTACATGGTATATTTATGGCTATATGATATCATTCATTAACCCTGTGGTTCACTGTAACAAAACCGAGTGCACATAACCGAGTTGTTGTTCAGGTGTTGGAAAATGTGATTGTTTTTTCAAAAATATAACAACACACACAAATACAGTACAGAAATATCCCTTGAAAATAGATGTGCATAAATACAATTTTGCTTCTAAAAATATACAAATAACAATTACAAATACACTGTATGTTTAATCGTGTGTTATGTGATAAAATGTTTCAAGTTTCAGGTTCAGGCTTTCTAACATTTCCCCCTGTCACATTGTTGTGATAGCAGTCCTCTCTGAACAGATTCCTCCTATACCAGATCTAGAGTTATAAAGTGCTTTTAGTGTTTCAGTCTTTTGTTTTTGGTCAGGATTACAGTTCATTGGCCTAAATAATTGTACTTGTGTTGTTGTGAAAAGAGCAAGGGTTTATGGGAGTTGTAGTCTTCTCGCTTCCGCAACCATGGATTTGGATGTCAGTGCTGTAAGCGGCAGTCTGTGACCTTACGCTCCTCAAATCTGCACTGCACACCACGACAATAGGAATGTTTCATTTGGTGAAGCGGACAGCGAGTCTTTTAGTGTTTCTTGTGCGAGTTTAGAGCTTCAAGTCGCCCAGTTCCACGTTGCTCTCTTTGGGTTTGCGCCGTTTGACCCTGGCCGGCGAGCAGCCCCTCCTCTGGCACTTCCCAGCAACCCCCTCCCCAGTGGATACAGCCATTTTGGGCACGGTTTCCTGGACCACTATAGGGGTTACGAGGTGCGGGGGCGAAGCCGTGTCGATGGCCTCCATGGAGCCGGGCTGCGACTCCACGGAGGTCCTGGTGTGCTGGTGCGGAAGAGCGCTTTCCTCCCCTTTGTTTTTCTCTCCGTCTTCCTCCTCCTCCTCCTCCTCCTCAGGCTTGAACTCCTCCACAGGATCTTCCACAACCTCGTCTCCTGTGGTCTCGGCTCCTCCCTCGCGCCCCGTTTCGTCCACGCTGGTGTCGCTCGGACGCTTGCTGTCGGTGTCCGAGTCTTCGCCGTCGGCCTCCTCTCCCTCTGTCACGCAGACAGCCGGAGTCGCCTCCCGGCCCTGAGGGTTAGACAAGATAACGGGAAATAATCTTTGAACAAATGCATTTTGTCTTGAGTGGGATGAGCAGTACAGAATGCATCCAGTATAAAGTATGACAGCCTGGTAAATTAAAGGCTCAATTGTCTTTCGCAAAGCAGTTGGTGAGTGACAATAACAGCAGACTGCCATCAGTGGAAGACCTCTGTTGTTGCCAAACCAAACAGATTTGTTCAGTCTGCCTAATTGGATAGCAAGATTATCTTTTCCCACAGGCTTAGAGTTAGGGGGGGGAAGGCTGCAGTAGGTCAGATTCCTCTAACCTCATGGTCATGTTCAAATACTGTGATGTTTTTAGAATAGGTGATGCTAAAATAGGTATTTAGGAAGTTATTCGCATTGATGTCAGAAAGCTGTGTAAAAATAGTCACTTGTCTCTTTATCTGTCCTGTCAAATGTTAATACAAAAAACATCTAAAGAGTTTTGTTCCAAAATGAGATATCCACTATTTGGTGAAAATGGACAAAAAATCTTACAAAATTCTGCCTTGAATGTAGAACTTAATATGGAAAACAAGTTCAGTAGTTTCATGTTGGCAGAACATAGTTAAACTTGCTTAACATGGAATAATACTAATCATGTAAAGGAAAGGAGATGAGGGGAACAAAAAAAAATCAGGATTTAGTTGGTAACTAGTTATGGCAACATGGACCTACAGAACATTTGGATAGTGATATGTAATGGTAGATTTTACCAAAGATAATATGTTCGAATGTGACATGTCATCATGCTATATTGTGTGTCCCATTCCCAGTGCATTCATGTCACTCATCACAGAATCACATTCAAATTCAACAGCAAGAAAATATAGCTGTTGAAATACTAGTTAATCTGACCATTCACTGAAGTATTAATTACAAAAAACTTATTATGATATTCATTAATTTCCTAACCTATGAAACATTTCATCACATCATAAATTCAGGTTATCTTAACACATAGCCTTCTCCTGTTTATTCCTTAGAGGAATTACTGATTGTATAAAAAATATAAAAAAAAGAATGTTTTTCACATCCAATCACAGTTCGTCTTTACCTGTGGCGAGGCTGTTCCCTCCTCTGACGCCTCCCCTTCCCTCTCCTCCGTCTCTCCTCCCTTTTTGTCTTCATGTGAGTCACCCTCTCCGGAGCCGTCCTCCCCATCGTCTTCATCCTCTGCCTCCGCCGAAGCGCTGACGTTCCCCGCCGCGGACTCCTCCGCCGGTGTCGACTCTTCTTCATTCGCCTCACTTTTTGCATCCTCCGTTTCCCCTCCCTCCGTCTCCCCAGACGCCTCATCGTCTCCACTTTCCCTCCCCGTCGTTTCTCCTTCTTCCTGCTTAAATTCAGACACCACACACTGTTCGACCTCTCCCTCCTCCTCTTTTCCTCCCTCCTCCTCCTCTCCCTCTCCACTTTCTCCTTCCCCTCCAGTTTCCCCATTTATCTCTTCCTCCTCTTCCCCCGTTCCTGTCTCTCCCTCGTTCCCCGTGTCATCTTCTCCTGCCTCTCCTTCATCCTCTGCGTTCTCCCCCTCCTCCTCCGCAGTCTCTCCCTCCTCTGCTCTCTCTGCATCATCCGCTGTTCCTTCCTCACCTGTGTTCTCACTAGTTTCTTCACCCTCCTCCTCATCGCCTTCCGCCGTTTCCCCCTCCTCTCCCTCCTCTGCCTCATTGCTCTCCTCCTCATCTCCGGCGGCCTGGCATTTGCATTCGGCCTCCTCCTCTTCCTCCCCCTCTCCATTTTCTAATGCCTCCTCTTTTTCAGCTTCTTCGCTACCCGTTTCTCCCTCCTCCTGCGCCTCATTCCCCTCATCGTTTTCTGCCTCTCCTTCATCTTCCTCTTTCTCCTCATTCCCCTCTTCAGTGGCTACCTCCTCTATGACCTCTTCCTCCTCTTCTACTGCCTTTCCTTCTGCTGTCTCACCCTCCTCCTCCTTTCTTTCCGCCTCCATGTCTGCCTCGGGGATTGTCTCCTCTAAAACGTCGTCAGCTTTGATATCCTCTTTGGTCTCCTCCTCCTCCTCTTCCTCCTGCACTACCTCTAAATTTCTCTCCTCCTCGTCGCTGTCGCTTTTCACCTCCGCAGGCTCCGGCGCCGCGGCAGGCTTAGGTTCTGGGCCTTTCTTCAGCTGGAGTATCTTCAGAAGGTCAAACTCCATCATCACCGGCGCTTCAGCTGCCGCGGGGTTCATTTTGAGAGGCCGGGCGGCCATTTTCTTGCGCACGCAGGCATCGCACGGGCAGTACTCGTCCTCGCTGCGCTGGTCACTGAAGTCGCCCGTCATCTCCCCGTCGCTGAGGGAGTCGCCGGTCTTCACCGATTGGTTCTTCATCACCTGCGAAAACAAATTGAGCATTGTTTATCATCCATTCAAGTTAAAATACCACGTTAGATGAAAAAGGACAAAACGTAACATTAAAAAGACAATAAGATGAAAGATGAATGTGTGTCTTGCTCTTCCTGATGTTTGTTCTATATCATTCTGTTCTATGGTTGATTGTTCATCAGCTAGATCTAGTAGATCTAGTCTAGATCTGTTACCTTCAACATCCGGCGCCTCCTCTCTGTCATGGTGGACTCCCTGGAGAGGTTCCCTCCTTGCGGCGGCCTCGGCGACCTCCCCACCCTCCCGGCTCGACCTTGGATCTTCCTCAGCTCGCGCTCTATGCTGCTCTGGATTCGCCGGCTCACCTCATCCTTCAGCTCGGAGATCATCGTGTCCAGGATGGCGTTGTCGTCTAGGTCCCAACGGACTTTGAACTCCGCCATGGCGTTAGTGTAGTGGTTCATGAACTGCTTCTCCAGTTTCTTCAGGAGGTGCAGGACCCACACGGGATCGGGGTCTTGGGACTGTTTTTTGGTCAGCGGCACTCGCTGGACAGTCGGAGGCGTGCCGGAGCTGGAGTCCTCGAGCGTCTCTCGCTCGTTATCGGTGGGGGATTTGGAGCTGTCGTTGGCGGAGCTCTTGTCCGATGAAGAGGGGGTCTCGCTGGCTTTGGGGCTGTCCAGAGATGGAATGATCTCTTTACCCTGCATGGGTTCCTCTGCTGCGAGGCTCGGCTCTTTACAGGTCCCATCTACCTCAGCTTTCTCTGTGGATGGCTCCAGCAGTTCGGGGTTTGATTGCGCCTCTGCTGCATGTCCTTCCTCCCCCTCTCCAGCATCCCCCTCCGCTCCCTCTTCCTCATGCACATATGCTGTCGGTTTTGGTGGTGTTTCTCCTCCTTCATTCCCATTGTCCTTGCCCGATCCACCGGAGCCACTGCTCATATCCACCCCGGATGAGGACCTTGGTGGGGTGACCTGGTCTTTGCGAGCATCCTTGGCCTCCTTGTCCTTGGGTTCAGTGAGCCACAGGGATTGAAGGATGCCCATGATTTCGTTGTAGCGCTGGTTGCCATCCTTCTGTTGGGAAAGGTCAGGGGTCACTGCAGGCTCGATGAGCTGGAGCTGTGCCAGGCAGTCCAACAGCCCCTTGGCTGATGTGCTCAGTCTACGACCATACACTGCAGACACCTGCGGAGGAACCACAGCAAGGGAGAGGGGAATACTCATGATCCACATATTGCATACATACATGGTTTAATCGGTGAAGAACACCAAATACATACATAGCTGCATGCATGTACAAATTGTATTTTATATCCATGTATATTTGAGAGAGCTGTGAATCTACTGTAAATCAGTGACATTTATGACTCTATATAAATTGGTGATACCCCTGTAAAATGTATTATTTATCATGTTTAAAATATGTATGTATTGATAATGTTATTATGTACTGTACGTTTATCTATCTTATGTTTAGCTACATATTTTTTATCCTTGTGACACAAAAAAGACAACCTTGACCTTGATAACTCCTTTGAGATTGTCCCATATAATATGATAAGATAAGACAAATAGTGATAAAATATGACATATGATCTGATAGATAAATAGACTTAAAATTACAGATAAATAATTATTTTGGTTATAATAATTATCATATAAAGGTATTCTAATCATAAAATCATTGACTTACCTCAGGTAGGCTGTGGCATCGCCCTAGAGCAGGGCTCAGAAGAACTTTCATCACTGCTACTGAAGAATGGCAGTCCTTGGGCAGAGATTCACTGTTCAGCAACAGACTGGTGGGGTGAGAGGAAGTGCCTTCCGCAGCAGGTGGAGCTGTTTCTGACTTCTCCTCCTCCTCCGCACCTTCACCTTCAGCTTGCTCCTCTTTCTCCTCTTCCTGCTCTTCAACCTCAGCTTTCTCTGCTGTCTCCTCCTCCTCCCCTTTCTCATCTTCAGGATTATCCTCTTCCTTTGTTACCGCCTCTCCAGGTTCCTCTTCTGCCTCCTTCTCCTGCGCTTCTTCACCTTCGTTCAACTCGTCCCCAAGGGTGAGCATGCAGCCGTTCGCCGGAATGCTCCGCAGCCAATCGCTGACAACCTCACTAGGGGACGCGTTGGGCAGACAGGCAGGTGTCAGTTCCAGCTCCTCCGCCTGCTGCTTCTGGTTCCTGTGTCTATGGCACCTCCCACTCTTCTCACTCTGGGTCTTGTGGCTGGCAGCGCTGCCCTTTGACTGTCGGCTGGGGGGACGCGCAGCAGCCATGGTCTCCCTCAGCAGGTCGGCCGCAGACAGCGAGTGAGACAGAGCGCTCTCACTAGACGTCTCCACTTTAGTGCATGGGTTGGAGCTGTGTAAGGGACAGGGGCTCAAGGATTCTTTAGGCGTTGCTCCCTTTTGAGAATTGGATGTTTTGACAGATCGGACGCTGCCGCCGTCGCTTGCTGCGTTGGATTTGACCGTGTGACTTTCCTCTCCCTTACCCTCCTTTGAAGCTTTCAGTTTTGAGCCTGTGCGAGCTGAAGCTGCTGACTCGGGCCTGAGGCAACTAGGAATCTTGGAGCAGACACTGGTCACCTTCTCATCTGCAATATCTTCTTTCCCTTTGACCTGCTTTTCCAGTTCCTTGTTTGCTGAATCTCCCTCAAGTACTGTCGCAGGATTGGCAGGTTTAGGGCTGGCACTCATGGGGGATTTGCTCCGAACTTTAGCGCTTGATGATGACATCGCAGATGAGGTCCTGTTGTCAGGAGTGTCCAGATGGCTACTTGCGTTGCTGCGGGCTCTTGCAGTTGAAACAGAGTTCACGCTTCTTGGTTTGAGGTCATTTCTTGTTTTGGATGGGCTGGCAATAGCTTCTAGCTGTTTAGGCTTACTAGCTGGCTTTGGAGCTGCTGCTTTAACATCACCATTAGAGGCAGACTTATGAGACCTACTGCTTTTAACTGAGGATTTGCTTTTGGCTGAAAAAGCACTGGCTGCTTTTTGCGTTGTTTGCCCTCCCACTTCCCCACCCTCTTCATCTCCTCCAGGTATTTCAATAGTCGGGATATCGACTGGTTGAGGATTGGGAGACAAAGTGCTTTTCCTGCCATTACAGTTGGACTTTTGAGACTCTGTCCTGTTGGGGACACTGGGAGTCGCTGTCTTGGCTCTGCCCTTACTCTGAGAATGAGCGGTGTGGTGTGTGTGAGACGAGACGTGGGACTTGCCGCTGTCTGAATCGGGTGTTTCCTGCTCTTGGTCCTCTGGCAACCCAAGAGAGACGGACCCTGATGAGGCACGACTCAGCAGACGCTCATTGCCTCCTGATTCTCTCTTTGACTTTTTGGATGTGGTCGATAGGACGCTAGTTTCCCCCTCAGAAGCCACTTTCTCCTCCTCACTTTTAAGGTCTGCGTCTACTGTTTCAATGACAGCGATAGACATGGCGCTTGCTGCCCTCTCCTCTGTTGCCTCTTCCCCTTCCTCATCAACCCCTTCTGATGTTTTCATGGCGACAACATCTGCTGTGTTAGGAGTGGGTGACACTGCTTTGACACTCCTATTACAATTTGACTTGTGAGAAATGCTGGACTTCACTGAAGATTTGGATTTCACAGACATGGCACTAGCCACCCGCTCGTCTTTGGCTGGAGAGGCCACTCTTGAACTTGTGTCACAGTTTGATTTGTGAGACTTTGCAGAGGTAGCTGATTTACCAGACAAAGCACTGGCAGCCCTCTCCTCACTTGTATCCCCCTCCTCTGCTTTTTCTCCCTCCTCGGAATTGTCTCCCGCTCTTGTTTTGCCATTACAGACGGATTTATGAGACTTGCTTGATTTGACGGATGCTATCGATTTAGAGGACATGGCACTGGCTGCTCTCTCTTCATTTTCATCACTTCCCTCTGTTTTCTCTCCCACCTCCTCCCCGTCTGCCCCACCCTCATCTCCTCCAGTTTTACTGTTTGGGGACACAGCTTGAGCGCTGCCATTGCAGCTGGATTTATGCGACTTTGTAGATTTTGCAGAAACTTCAGATTTCGTTGATTTAGCAGATATTGCACTTGCTGGCCTCTCCTGTGTTTGCTCTCCTTCCTTCTCCTTTTCCATTTCCACTGCCTCCTCAACCACCTTTGAGCTCGAAGATGCAGCTCTCACACTGCCATCACAGTTAGACCTGCATGACTTTGCAGACTTAACAGACATGTTAGATTTAGCTGATTTGACAGACATTGCACTAGCTGCCCTCTCTCCATCCTCTGCAGCTTCTGACCTGGGAGAAAGTGACCTTTCCAAAGCTTTGGTGTACTTATGGGATTTATTAGACTTGGCCGACACATTGGATTTAGCTGACATGGCACTCGCCGCTCGCTCCTCCGTCTCCTTTTCCTCCTCTTTTTGGTCTTCATCACTACCTGACGTGACTATCACCGGGGGACCTGGAGACACTGCTCTTGCACATTGACTACAAGTAGACTTGTGAGATGTGTTGGACTTTGCTGATACATTCGATTTAGCTGATGTAGCAGACAAGATGCTATCAGGTCTTACTTCCTCTCTCTGTTCCTCTTCTTCTCTGGTCTCAGCTGTGGTCTTCCGGGACACTGTGGATGCATGAGACTTGCCAGACTTAGCAGAAGCATTAGACGTAACAGAAAGGGCACTAGAGGCTCTTTTGTTTGTGTCAACCTCTTCCTCAGCTGTATTGTCAGCTGGAGAGGCAACCCCCGTACTTGAATGACAGCTGGACTTGTGAGACTTGTCGGACTTAACTGAAGCACTGGTCTTTACCGAAGTGTCAGATTTAGCAGACAAGGCACTCGCTGCTCTCTCTACATCACCTGTATCACTGCAGTTGGACTTGTGAGATTTACTAGACTTAGCGGAAACATTTGATCTAGCTGATCTGACTGACAGCACACTAGCGGCTCTTTCCGGTGGCCTTTCAGCAGCAGTTGAGTCTTCAGCAATTTCAGACCTGGGACTAACTGCCCGCTCTGAAGCTTTGGTCGACTTATGGGAATTATTGGACTTGGCCGACATGGCGCTAGGGCTTCTCTCCTCTATCTCAGCTGAGGCACCAGTGCTGCCATTACAGACGTGAGATCTGCTGGACCTGTGGCTTGTGGCTGAGGTGGCACTTGGTGCCCTCTCTTCCTCCTCTCCTACTGGTTCAGTTAAAGGTTCTTCTGCAGATGTGGGAGAGTGAGAGTGCTTCAATTGGTTGGAAGCTCTAGACATGGCACTAGTTGCTCTGTCCTCTAGGACATTGGACATTGCAGAGAAGCGCCCATGTTGGGTGAGGTTGGACTTGTTGGATCGTGTTGACTCGGCTGAACCGTCTGAGCCGTCAGACATACCGCTGGGTGCCCGCTCATCTTCACTACCATCATTGGCATTATCTTGGTTTGAGAGAGAAGAGGCAGGCTTTGGAGTGGCAGGATGGGAATGATGGGACCTCTCTGAGGCTCTACTGCTGGATTCCTTTGCCCTGTGGTCAGGTGTGGCTGAGGCACAAGAATCAGGGGTGGTCCCACGCTTGCCGCCCCCACAATGAGGACATGCGCTGGATGCCCTTGACTGACCAGAGCCCGCTGAGAGCCCCGTATGCCTGGACAAACCACTAGCTACCCTCTCCTCCACCTCCTCATTCTCATCATCTGCTGCCCCCTCTTCCTCCAAATTTAGGTTTCTGGTCTTGGTGGACCTGCGAGAGGCTTGGCTTGTTTTGGACCTGGAGCTGGTAGCTCGATCCATCTCATCCGCTCCAGCCATTGAATGTGGGGTGGCTACTCCACAGTGACGGGAAGAGGCTGCAGATACTGCCCTGCTTCCCTTCTCTCCCCCATCCTCAGCCTGGGAGGTTTGCTTCCTGCGTTTGGTAGAGTGGATGGAACCGGCTGAGACATTGCTTGGTGGTCGGGCAGTCTGGTGAGTCTGGGAGGTTGGGAGTGGTGATGGCTCATTGCTATGGCAGCATTGTGAGGCGCTAGGTGGCAGGTCATCCTCGTCATCCGGGTCCTCTTGCAGCGCCTGCAGGACATGTGACGAGCTGCTGACTGCAGATAGCGGACGCTCCTCCCCCTCCGACATCATCAGCTCATCATGGGGCCTCATACATTTGCTAGCCCCTCCCTCGCTCCTGTCATCCTCAACTGACTTCCTGCTGTGAGGGCGCAGGTTGCTGTCCGTGGCCGTGACTCCACTGCGGCTGCAGCACCGGCTGATCTTGCACACCTCCACGTGGGTGTCTCCATCCTGCTCCACCTCCACTCTGTGCTGAACCTCCTCCGTCACACACATCTCTTCCTGGACCACCTGGCCCTGCTCCGAACAAGGGGCTCCTCCGCAGTTGGAAAGCCTCGCCTGGCAGCGCACCACCCTCCGGGAATGACAGGAGGAGGAGGAGCTGGAGGAGTGGGTGTGTCTCACCATAGTGTGGCTGTGTCTGGATGCGTGCGGGGGAGGAACTGCAGGCTGTTTGCGGCAGTGTGCGGGGTTCTCCCACAGGTCATAATGCTGCTCCTGTCTCTGGTAGCAGCAGGGGCAGCGGTTCTCCAGGGCGCGCTGCAGAGGCCGGTTGGCATAATCGGCACCCTCTGGGTCGAAGGAGGCAGAGTCAGGGTCAGAGCAGCTCTCTGATTGGCCCTGCTGCAGGTAATGGGGGTGGGCCTGGCTCAGGGGGCAGCAATCATTGGTCAGAGATGGGGATTTTTTGATCTGCGTGGACCACTGCAGGGCCTCGTCATTTTGGAGGCGGAAGCGCACCCTCATCTCCACCGAGAGGCTGCCATCTTTGTTGACCAGGACACGCTTTTCAATGTCGTCGTTCATAATGGCTGCCCTGCCCTGGGAGTGGGAGCAGGTGCTGAGGCCGTTGGGGTACGACTTCTCCGAAGACAGAGAGAAACGGGTGGAGGGGTTTGAGGAATCGGAGCGCGGGTGGATGATGCTCTTCTTGGTTTGCAGACCAAAGTTCACTGAAAAGAGAGAGAGAAAAGCAAAGAGTGTAGAGAAAAATTAATAATACTTCTTACTGTAATGCGGATGTAAACACATACATTCTCAAATTTCTCTTTTTAGCTTTTCTTACTGGATTATCATTTATTTCAGGTCTATGGTGATGTTGATGTTTGTGTATCATGTGCTCACTCAAATACTGTACCTATGTACAAAGACCTTGCTCACACTGTATACAATTTGCCATTATTTTTCTTTACACATACTGAGTCCCAAACAACCTACAGTTTTTCTTGCTCTCATGGCCTTCACTATACTCGCTGGCTCTGGAGCGAGCTCCATGAGGGGGGGACCTTCCTCCTTGAGTAGCTGGGGACCGCGCCCCGTTCCCTGGGGTCCTGGGGCCCAGACCGGGGGACCTGCTGCCCAGACCAGGCAGCTTCTCCTCCGAGCTCTTCCTGATGAAGTCTAACAGCAACGGACTGAAGGCCTCCCGACCCACACACACCAACACACCAGGACACGTCATCAAGCTCTGCACGCTGTCAATCTAGAAATAAACACACACACGTCAGGATTTTCATCTACAGAGCTCATCATCTGCAATACAAAAGGCTGTAGACAATCCAATTACTGACATATACAGACAACCACTGATGCATGGTACATGATAAACTCCTCAAACTGCTATACATACTTCAACAAGTTCTAGGTGCTCAGGTGGAGGTCGGGGGGTTATGCATGATTGGAGTGAGTGAAACTATGTTGACTTTAAAAACTCTACTACTTCCTGGTATGTGGATGTACAGCGCACCAGTCTGCAGTTGGTTGTTTGACTTCTACAGTGCTGCCTGGTGTATGAGCGCATATTGTATTTGCATTATGCAGGGCTCTGGGGGCTCTGTGCCACCTAAACAGTGCATACTGTAATTTCCCTAAGCAGTGCACATTGCAAAAAGCGTCACACATGAACAAACAAACAAACAAACGCACGCAAGCAAGCACAGAGCCTGGGTCCTCCTGAGTACATAAGTGTATTTGAATCAGGTAATTGGAAGGACATGGGCTTACATGGTATATATATATGCACAGTATATATGCACACACACAGTGGTGCACACACAGACATGCACATTACCTTGCGCCCCTCGACAGTGTAGAGCTTGCGGACGTGGAACTGCATCACCTCGGAGATCTCGTCCAGGAAGGCCCTGAGGCTCCTGGTGGACCTCCTGCTCAGCACCACGCTCCTCCTCAGCCCCGGCTCGCTGTTCTTCACCAGCAGGATCCGCCGCTGCCTGTAAGGCAGGTGGCCGGGCGGGGCCGCGGACGAGGCTTCGGGCGGCTGGGGCCTCCGGGTGTGATGGTGCCAGACGGCCGGCCGTTTGCCGGCTAGCTCCATGTTGATCGGCTTAGCGTGGCGCCGGTCGGAGCAGAGGTAGCAGCCTCCGTCCTGGAGCTGCTCCAGGTGTTTGATGCTGTGGGTGCCGCGGGGGGTGGTCACGTTCCGCACGCCAAAAGGCAGGGGCACCTGTATGTGTACGCACGCACGCAGGCACACACACACACACACACACACACACACACACACAAGCATCAAACACAGAACAAGCGATTCATGTATGCACAAGTGCACACAAAAGCACTTTCTGGATGACAGAATTTTCAGTTGCTGTGTGATCAATGGCTCACAATATCCATTATTGTATAGATCACTCTAAACAGTTTTAACATTATCAGAAGTGGCCAGGAACTGTACTGGTCATACAACTGTTCACAGCTGAACTTAATAACACTAATATCTTGTAATGCTACATTACATTGTGTGGCTGCAAATGAGACTTCAATAGTCAGTGGCAAAATAATACATTTCTTCAATTCTAAGCTGCCCTTAATCACCGCATTTGAAAATACTGAGATGGCATTTTGGAATTGGAATAAAATCATAGAGGAGCCAAGGAAAAGTAATTTCGACTGGAATCTTTCCCAAGGGAAGGGAGAGGAATATATTTGAGGACAGGTTAAGATTTAAGGAGCTGCTCATGTAGCAGTTACTGTCACCTAGAGCTCCCCTGGTGATAGTAATGCCATACAGAGTGAGCTGGGGAAAGTGCATCTGCATCTATACCGACTGCTTCAAAAGAAACCTCTAGTAAAGTGTGGATCAGAGCTGTGAAGCCTGTCCCACTGACCTTTTGGGAAAGGTCGTCCAGCAGGGCGTCGAAGCATTTGAAGCTGCGCTTGTGGATGGCCATCCTGACGCCCCCGAACTGGCTGTCGCCACTTTTGTAGAAGGTGATCCGCTTGGCCGGGGCGGCCGTGGTCACATGGACGAGGCGCGAGGTGGGAGGGGGCGGCGGGGGAAGGGGCGAGTCATATTTAAACGGGGGCTGGGGGTCCCACAGCCCTACCTGGGCCGAATACATGCTGCCCTCTCACACACACCTGAGGGGTACACACACACAAAACATACACATATTTTAGACCAGCTTTCAATCCTAAAGAAGCAGAATGGCAAAGCACTTAAAAGTATCAGCAAAGGTCACATTAAGCCTTTTGCGCGCACACACACACACACACACACACACACACACCCACAGGGCATTTTTGACTGTCATTCTCTTGCAAAATCATCTCTATCAGCCCAAACTTAATTTCTGTCTGTTTTGAAATCTACTAAGCATTAGCTAGTTTGCTTGTGAAACACATCCAGCACAGTTATGAAAGAGTAATTCCATTACAAAGTTTTCATTTCAGAGATTCATCTTTCATTGTATTGGCTGTTTGATGCGTAAAGCATTATAATCTAACCACACACACAGAGCCAAAAACGTTAATCGGGGTGTTTGATTAGGGATTCAGGACAATGAGGTGACAGTTCACCAGGCGCTGATCCACTAACAGGACTAACTGACACTATGGGGTGTTAGCTCGGACATCTGGCTACTATAGGGGGAACATTCTGGAGTAAGTTACTTCCACATCAAGCCTGCAGGCTGCCAGGAAAATGTTTTGTTCCCTGACATATCTGGAAGTCTTGCTTTCCTCCATCCATTATTGTTTATATGAACAAATAGATTGCAAAAAAATAACATTAGATGAAAAGTAAGATGTGTTGTTACACACACTTCATTGAAATGGGATGGAGTGAACTATATCGGGACACTGAATTAAAGTCACAAAGACCACTCGTGCAACAGTACATACAGTATGTGTGACTCGTGCAACACTCAAGCTGCTTCAGCTTTGCAGTGTTAGTATTTCTTGTACTTGCTGCATGGGACTCCCTCAACAGGCCATCTGCTATATGACTTAGGATCATTTACAATCCGGATTTATCAAAGGCCTTAAAGTCAAAATCAGTTACATTCATTTTCTCCAATTTTCTGTGATTAATAAAAAGCTAAAAGTATTCTCTTCTATCATTACTGAAGCTATGTATGCAATAGATACAGCTTCACTTTGCATATTCTTAGAAATGATCATATAGTGTGATCAAGAACTGTGATCAAGAATATAGAGTAATGCACCACTTGTTCAACAACATCCACTTGAAAAAAGTCTACACAGTTCCTCAATGTTCAGGCCTGGATGTGATTAAACACTAAATTAGCCTCTCATATCTTTAAATGATACAATCCAAAAGACAATGATTGTCCTAGTATGGCTGGACCAGAAAATCTCTGCTCTGTTCAGTCGATTTTGGTACAGAAGACCCTTCTCATATGAAGGATGGTCTTGGTATAAACCGGCATTCAACAGAATTTCTCTCATCATGTAAATTGGCAATATCAAATGCATACAGCCACATGCATTAGAGGTTAAACACAGAGCTTCCCACAGCCTGCTATATTTAGAGGTGCAGGCTACCGCATCTAGAAATCCTATTTGGATCGGACGTAAAAGGTTTCTGTCCTGCTTCGGCCTACAGAAACCACATTGCATAATATAGTCCGTATACTGTGTCACTTTGCTTCATAACATCACACGTCACCCATGAGACCCATTCAAACCAATTGAAATTGTAGTAAATCTGTTTTTTTTTGTTACATGACAGTACTGTGTGCATGACAGTTGCAACATGTGAACTGACAGATGAATTTGAACATAAGGAATAAAAAGTATTGAAAACAGTTAAACAGGAGTAGGCGCTACCTGGGCAACAGATCACAGATCACATTTCACTTTACTTATTTACTTTCATTTCGTAAAAGATCAAGTTCAATGTATTGACTGTGGTAATGACTTTCAAAGCTGAACGTTGAGTGTTGTCAGCGAGCTTAGCGGGCGTCTTAACTCCCAAGACTGCAGGCCAGATCACTGTTCTTAGCTGTGGACACTCCCCACCTGAAGCTGCCTCACTCTGCTCCCTAATCCTTCTTCAACTCTGACCTGACTTTCTCTCTCTCCGTCTTTCTAACAGGACCATGTTAATTCTCTTCGAGCTGAAATGTAGCCCTGGTAGCTCTGATATCACATTCCCTTTTCTTAAAAAACAGTGAATGATTCCAATAATGAGTTTTAAGGTTTTCAAATGAGCCATGTCAGCAAATCATTGGTTTCCAGGGCGAAAGAGAGGCAACGACTGGTTCCTGTCAAAAGAAAAAGTGTCTGATTCCCCCGCTGTATACCTGAACCTCATTTTCAATTTCACCTCATTTCCTCCATTCTCATATCATCCTAAAAGCCCCAGTAAATTAGTGATTGAGGCCAATGCAACCTGCTGTTGGACTGAAAGTAGGCCTGTACCTTGATTCAGGATTAATGCCTTCCCAACCTGTGGAAAGAACTCTGCAGGCTAAGAACTCGGCTTAAAATTATTTCCCCCGCTGAGGCTGAAAGAGGCAACTTAATCCAACATCAAGTGAGGTTAATGTTTACACAAGCACACGCATACACAGGCACAGATAACCCCATCCATTAATAGTACTAATATAATAGTCTTGAATAAAATAGCTGTATTTTCATTTTTCTTGTTCACACTTAACATTCAAGAGATAATCAATACATAAAGCTTGATTCTCCATTGATACCGTTCCTTGATACAAAAGGCAAGGAATTATGGGTACTGGACCAACAGTTCAGGCCCTTCATGAACATCACATGAACACATTTCAAGACTTCTGAAAACAATATGATGGAAAATGTACATTACATACGCTGGCTTACCAGCTACAGACCTACATTCACCGCTATATATCCATTATAGAGCCATTATTACCACTATATATCATCTATAGAACCAATTTTACCACTATATATAATAACTATAGACCGTCTTTTACCACTATTTATCAATTAAAGAGCCATTTTACCATTATCTATCAACTATAGACCCACTTCTTACCACCATATATCACCTTAACACAATTTTTACCACTATATATATCAACCAAAGATCCATTCTTACCACCATATATTAACTACAGACCCAATTCTATCACTGTATATCAACTTAATAACTATTTTCACTATACATCGACTAAAGAAGCAAGTTTACCAGTATTTACGAACTATAGAACCATGTTTTGCCACTATATATCAACTAAAGAACCAATTTTACCATTATTTATCAACGTGTAAACCATTTTTAGCACTGTATATCAACTGAAGAACCATTTCTACCACTGTTTATCAACTATAGCACCATTTATCCACTATATATCAGCTAAAGAACCATTTTTATATCACCTATAAAAACATTTTTACCAGTATACATACTGCACTACTCACATAGTCAGGAAACATGGTCCAAAGAGACACGAAAAAAGCTGAAGCGAATGTGTTTCTACCCTCTCGGGGTGCTGCCTCTGCCGCTTGGGTCACGCACTGAGATGGATAGCATAGCCCCAGGTTCCAAAGGCTCTCCTGGTAAAATGGCGGGCGGTAATCGGGCGGTGGAGGAGGGTAGAGGAGGGTGGGGGGTGGAGGGGAGGGAGGAGAAATGAGCAGAGAGAAGAGGAGAGGAGAGGAGAAGAGAGGAGGGGAGGGGAGGCTAAGGATAGAACGCAAAGCCTGCTTAAGTACCTGGGATCTGACTTGTGTGTGTGTGTGTGTGTGGAGTGGGGGGTGGGGTGGGGGGGGGGGGTTGCTATGGTGAGACCAAGATGGTGGTGTTCTTCATGCACTCTGGATGCAGTGTAGCTGCTTATATGGGCCTCGTCTTCTGGTCCTGTTTGAGGTTCTAAAGTCAAAAATGTACATCCGTTATTTAGACTATTTTCAGGGGCTTGGATTTCCACCGCCTCTTTAAGGCAGCAAGGTGGCGCTGTAGACGCTTGTGTGTGGGTGAGTGTGTGTGTGTGTGTGTGTGTGTGTGTGTGTGATGGAGAGCTTAACTTTTCAGCACATCTCATTCTCTCTCTCTGTCTCTATTTACCTCGCTTGTTCTATAAATGTAGGTGAACTGAGTTAAGGTGAACGGCAGGTAGAGACAGAGTGACTTGCAGCAGGAGACAGAAGTAAACTGAAGGGAAGCTTTGTAAAAAAAGACTTGACAGTGATCCATTAATGCCAAGCCTGGCCTGAACTTAATAGTGGCATCACCTGTCAGGCATCTGTCAGAGAGAGAGAGAGAGAGAGAGAGAGAGAGAGAGAGAGAGAGAGAGAGAGAGAGAGAGAGAGAGATATCCCCAGTTGCTCATTAAATTTAACAATTGCTGAATCTAATTAAGCAGTAAGATGCACAACATTATGTTCTCTATGTTTCATAGTAATAATCCACATCTTTTTCATATACATAAATGTCTTGCTGCTTTCTACTGTCACCTTCTATAGAGTACAGCAGGTGGTGACATCACCTGGCACTAAAGATCAGCCAATAGCAGATGGTAATTTCAGCAGCATGCTTTTTACCATTAGATGTCAGGCTTTACATAGATATGGGTTTGGTGTTTACTTACTCTTTAAGAGTAAAATACAAACCTGACCCAAACAACAGAACAGCCAGAAAAATAAGCCGGATATTACCTTCATTTGACTTGGAAAAAGTCAAATGATCATTCATATCATAACTGGTATTTCACAAGTCTGTATCCGGCATATGCTTCACTAGGTGTGACACTAAGGTTTACAGCTCTGATGAGTGAGAGAGAGAGAGAGAGAGAGAGAGAGCGTGGGTGGGCCTCGGAGAATTCTGGGAAGACAGGAAGTCAGGGATGAGTAGTTCCTGTGCTGACAGGTGCTAGGCAGCCAAACCAGGAAGTCAGTCTCTGGAGAACTGCTGCAGCACATGGATACTCTTTGTAGATAGATCAACTCGCGATTCATCACTTCCCAATAGTATTTGAGGCATGGAAACGTCACTTCACTGAACTCTACTAGTCCCTAAGTAACTTAAAGGGGCACGAGTGAGATTTTTCTTGCCCCATAGCACAAAATGACCATAATACATCTGTGGAGGTTTGATTGGGTTGTTGATCAATACCCGTGACTCAACCATGACTTCACCAGCTGCTGAGATTTCACTTTCCAGCCTGTTCTCTGTTCTGGAACAAAACCTCCCCACCCACTACAGTCTTAAGACTCTCCCAGTCTCACTTTAGAGATATTGAATAATCATGAGACAATTCCATTCAAGTCTTAAAGTAATAATCTGCAACATTTTTCATATAAAATGGCTTTTCCATTTGCTGTTCTAAACACCCGGTGCCTAGTAGCTCTTTCCTGGGAAAAATCATGGGTAGTTAGCATGAGCAGTGATAGCCACCATGGCTGAACAGACAGAGAAAAGAGAAACTCAAACTGCAGCAACAGAAAATCCAAGGAAAAAGACAAAGTCACAGTACTGGACACACTGTTTGATTGACACAGCAATGAGCGCTGAGCAACAAAGATGGGTGCCATGCTGCCACATTGCTTTGGACAAGTTACATATCTACAGTGACGTAGTGTTAAATAAAAAGGTGGCCTTCAGTCGGTGATCATCATGACGCAAACAACCACCAATATGAACAAAAGAGTATTATTTTCTTCTCAGCAAGAAAAAGCAAGAATTTATGCTTTTTATCCCCTTAAAAGACCCTGTCTATAACTCACATCAGTTCAATGCTACTTACTATCATGTATAGTATGAATTAACATCATAAAGATGTATGCAGGAAAGGTGTAGGAATGTGTGTGTGTGTGTTGCACTCATTTACATTAGAATTAAACTATACAGATTCACCAAGACAAATGAAAAGAAATACCATAGGTTATATGATGTGGCCTACATGTGTCTGTCCACTCTTTCCTCTGTATAGCTGCTCAGCCCTTCACTCTCTCTTAACGCACACACACACACACACGCACACACACACCCCCACACACACACACTTATCCCATAAGCAGGTGTGTGTGACTCACCTCATCCTCAGATCCCACACAACTGGAACAACACACACACACACACACACACACACACACACACTGAGGGACATAACCTATACAAACACAAACATATAGCCTTCACACTCACAAGCACTTATACAACAAAGACACACACACACACACACACACACACATACACACACACACACACACGGAGGGACGTAGCCTATACAAGCACAAACGTATAGCCTTCACACTCACACACTCATAGGCACTTATACAACACACACACACACACACACACACACACACACACACACACACACACTACAGAACATATTCTATTTGAGTTTAAAAGCGCCTATTGTTTACTGTAAAGCAACAGGAGTTAAAAAAAAGAATAAGATCAAGCTTACCAATATGGACGCATCCCCGACAACAATGATGGAAGATCAATAACCGATTATGGAGCTGGGAAAAAAAACAATATCAGTCTATAAGGCAATAAAGTCAGACGGATCCACGACCTGCACTGAACATGAAACAGGGTTTGGACCGCTCCGTGATCCACAGCGGCCAGAGTTGAGCTGCGCATTAGTTTCCTCCGGAGATCTGTCGATATAAGGCGCATGTTCAGATCTGCGTCAAGTCAGCCACAGGCAGGAGAAGACCGGAAACACAGCGATGTTGCCTTCAAAATAAAAGCGTTGCTACTACGCAACAAGCCGCTCCAACCCAAATTCGTTAACAGCTATGTCCAACTGTCATGCAACTTTTACACAACCTTTCAAAATGCCGCACAAAAAAAATGGGAATTTGATGTGTTTCTATCAGCTGGATTGAAGTGAATAAATCAGCTTCCTGAATGTCAAAAAAAAGGAAAAAAAATAGGCTACTCATTCACAAGAAAAATGGAAAGAGTGTTTCAAGAATGTATTAATATTGGGCAAGTTGTTTTTGCTTTTTGGTGTCAGCAAATGTTGACCATATTTCATGCTTTCATCCAAAGACAAAAACAAAGGAATGCACATTTCTGAGAGGTTGTGGCGGACATATATTTTACAGACAACATTATAGAAAGGCTAAAGCCACTTTTTCATTTTTGTGCAATGAAACTGAACCAAGATCCAACCAAAAAATGTATTTCCATTATTATTTATCATCGTACAGCTTAACTTCTTTGACGTCGGTGTTTCCCTTCAACTTTTGTAATTTGATGGGGGGGGGGGGGGGGGGGGGGGGGGGGTTCATGGGGGGGGGGGGGGGGGGGGGGGGGGGGTTCATTGGATGGAAACCCAAATAATAAAGCTTTTATTGTGAAAGTTATGACCGGAAAACATATGTTCTCATTCTGAGTAGCTTTACACCACAGAAATTCCGTTATCTTTCCAATAGAACAATACCTCCATATCTCTTCAAATGCCTCATATCTCCAGAATTAGTATCTAGAGGAGAGCCGGAGGAGGAGGAGAGGAGGAAGAGGAGGAAGAACAGAGAGGAGAAGACGGGCTGGGGAGAATGAGAGGAGTAGGAGAGGAGGAGTGGGACTAATATGAAAGAGGATTAAACCTGGCTGAGCCATCTGTGGCCCCGGAGTAATAAGCCTATAGCTCCCATCCAGACTGTGGTGGCTGTTATATGACAGATCAGTAACCAGTTCTGTTGTTTTCTCTCTCTCTCTCTCTCTCTCTCTCTCTCTCTCTCTCTCTCTCTCTCTCTCTCTCTCTCCCTCTCTGTTCGTTCTATGATGACTCCAGCTGTCTGGTTTTCCTTAAAGTGGCCGTTTACACTCACTGATCCTGCTTTGAACTGACCCACACCTCCATATTTCACACATGATATTTTCACTGATGAATGTTGCAACCCCATCACGCTGTTTCCTGTCTCTCTAGCCATTTATAGTTAAATGTTCCATTCAACAGTCGCCATTAAACCCCTTGGCAGGAAGCAACAGGTGTCAGTTCAGCCTATTAAACAGCAGGCAATGCCAATATTATGCCAATACGAAGGAAAGATAAGTAACTATACAGACTTGTGTTATGGGCTGGGCTACATTGTCACTTTTTCCAATTGCTGTCTTTTCCTATGTTAGTTGAATTAAGCTGATTTTGGAGGATGAGCCTATCAGTTAAAATGGGTTTGCGTGCTAGTGTGCTACACTCTTTTTATATCTCAAATAAACCGACCGTTTTGTCAGATTAATGTGATGTCTGTATGGACTTTTTTCCATTAGGATAAAACGTTACAATAGCTAAATTTTATTGGTTTAATAAGGCAGGTAGGCTATATCAGCCTATAAAAGACAAAAAAACCCGTAAATAATTCAAATTCAAATTCATCGTTTTCATTGCTTTTCTGTCAGTGGAGGTCAAAATGCTATTATGTCGTTACTATGGCAGCTACATGAAATAATGTCGTTTGCCTTCAGTTAAAATAAATAAAAAGAGATTTTAATTTGTGAATATAATTTTGCTTGTAAGAAAGTCGATGAACTTCGTAATAAAATATGAAAGGCAGCTCAATTCAATAGGCTCTCTTTTTGATTTTGCATTCCATCATCTGGAGCTGCGTGCCTTACGTAAACCGACGTCACCGCACAAACGGCGACGTGCGTGCGTACCTCCGTCTCCAATGGCAACCAGAGGCACTTCAGTCAACTAGGAAAGATGGATTCCCTGACTGAGACTGAAATAGCACACATAGCAAGAGTCCAGGTAGGCAGACACGAAATAAAACACCTGACACGTTGATTTGCCGGATAATAAAACGACACTGAGCGAATCGTGCTAGAATGGTGCGTTCAAGTAATGTCCGAAATGTCACTATTTTAAGTTGAGCACACATGACCGACCCAAAGTGGTAAATATGACTGGGACAGATGAGTCTATGTTACAGGGTCCATTTTGTTATTAATTTCAACCAAAAGCACATCACTTGAATGCGCTAAAAGTCGTATTTACAACTTGTGAACTTGGATGTAGCAGCTTACGAGGAGCACTTGGAGGCACCATGTCACAGAGGCCTACTGGGGCAGTTACAAATCTACTTTTGGGTAGGAATGGTCTACAAAAGTAGTACTCCATCACATTTTGGAATATGAAGTTCTTACCATCACCTGAAGTTATCGATATTATGTTCACAAACTGTAGTTTCAAGACATATAAATCCTATCCAAGTCTATTGCATAGAATGATTTCCTCTGATTTGTCTAACATGTATTGCGAGAATCTCCCACCAACAGTAAATTGTTTTGTGTGTGAGAGGGAGACAGGGAGACAGGGAGAGATGTCAACTTGAATTTAATGCAGATGATGGCAGTGTATTCTGAAGGGTGTGTGTGTGTGTGTGTGTGTGTGTGTCAGAGAGAGGACGGTGTACCGAGGCTCAGCGGTCACTTCTCCTGGCCCGAGTTCTCTGACGAGCGGCAGTGCTTCCATCAACAGTTTGTGTATGATGCCGCTGTGTTCGCCGCAGCCCGGGGCTTCTCCTGGCCTAATGTGATCCGAGCGGCCATCATCGCCAAAGGCATCTTCCCACAGCTGGACGGTCAGAGCAAACAGCCGCCTATAGAGACCTTTCAGGTGACATGACGCTTCCTCTGGAGGCTGCCATCAAGGCCACAGCTCCTGTACAACAATGGAGAACAGCGGATTGCATTTCTAAACTTAAAAGTCACAATGAAATAAAAATTGAACAATGCCAAAAAACTTTTTATTTTCTTGTATATTTAAGAACCCCATTACTTTTACTTCCTGAAAAACAGTGCATCTTTAATGGTGACCTCATTGTGTACCAGTAGGCAGATCACAGATTTTTTTTTTACGGATATCCAATTAGTTTACACTTTTGAATGATCCATCGCAGCGTTGTGTCCTGCCCCAACATCCTGTTTCAACAGGAAATACATCACATTAAGGAAGCAAGATTAAAAATGGAAGATTAGAAATGCAATCAAATGAAGCGTTACATCACCTGAAAGCCATACATGAAAATGGAGTTAAGTTAATTAATGTTGTAATGATTTATTGATGTTAAAATGCTACACATAGCACCTTTAAGCTATTCCTTATTTTACTGGGGACCACCTGGAACCCCCACAAGGACCTCTGGGGGTCTCTGGACCCACTTTGACAACCACTAGTTTACACTAGTCTTCTCTGCAGGCTTGGATGCGCCCAAACTACTTTCTCTGCTGAGGGACGCGCAGTGTGAATGTTCACCACACCTTACGCCCATCCAGCGATACGAGCTCACCCGGTACCTCTCCGACACCTGCGTCGCTCGGCGGCGGCTGCTCCACGCCGTAGTGGGCGGAGCTGCAAACCTGTCAATCACACGGGGACATCTGGAGGTGCAGGTGCCCCCCACACCCTGCCCTCTTGCACAGGTAATGGAGATTCGGCATTGTCATGTAACCAGTAGCTAGCATCTACGCATCTACAGTGGGAATCAAGTCGAGATGCTTTTTTTAATACATTGGCAAAAATGCTCTTTCATTGCTTACTGGTGTTTGACTAGCTTTGATTGCAGCAGTTGTGGTTTATCTGAGTTCACCCACTCTACTGCTGCTACAGGGCACAGAGCTGCATGAGTGGGAGCACCAGCGCCAGCAAGCCCGACTCACCGCTACCGTGCGACAGAAGGAGGAGGAGCTGAGGAGCCTCCGAGAGGGGTCAAAGGTCACTCTGGGGGCGGTCCATGCTCCTGAGGGTGGACGACTGGACAAAGAGGTTAACACACGCACTGTCTCATGCTCACACACAAACAGAAAACCAGTGAAAGCATAGTCTCTCACACACTAACTTCCACTGTGTCTGCCATTCCCTCCAGGGTGTTTTGGGCTTGGTCCGTGCTGCAGTGAGGGCCAGTGGAGGCCAGATGCTGGAGAGTCTGGACCAACAAGCCTCCCTGGTTAGTGACCTCATGCAGCTCAAACTGCAGCAAGCAGCACTGGCCACCAGGAGGCTCCACTCTCCTGTTCCTCCCAATACGGTTACATCACCGCTCACCCAGACACACACCAGCAAGAGGAAAGCTGCACACAGCAAGAACTAAATGGGAGCGAAGGAGTCTGGAAATGCAGTGGGACAGAACAGAAGACAAGAGCTCAGTGAATAAAGTCAAAAGAATTGATTTCAGATACAGTGGATTTTGTACTTAAAGGTCAGACTGGGTTCAGTAAGGTACAGTTGCTGCTATAAAGCTGATCATGGATCAGTTCCTCTGTCTATTCAAAGTCACATTGCAAAGTCACGTTCAAGTTCTGGTCTTATTTCTTGGGAGTTTTTGGTGTACTTACACTGATCTACATTGTTCTGTTTTGGTTATCCCTTGTTTTATTAGCTTTTGTGACCTAGTTTTCTGTACATCACTTTTCTGTAAAACAAAACTGCATGTTAAAGGTCTTTAATAAATAAATTTGACTTGACAAAAATATGACAATGGGGTGAAATCATTTAACTTTTCCCAGTGCAAATCACAGGGTTCCTACATCTTTTCCAAAGTCAAATTCAAGTACTTTTCAAGCATTTTCAAGGTGCATTTTCAAGCTTTTCCAGCACCTTACAGCTGTGGTAAATTACATATTTATATACATACAGTATATATACTGAAAATGATTATTTCACTTCATCACATTAAATCAGATGTTATTGTGCTATAAACAACCAAAATTATGTTTTGTGACAGCAATGCTGTAACGATTATGTAGCAACCATTAATACCAGAGATAGTATTAGTGGAAATAAACGGGATGTTTTTCTTAACAAGTATTGCTACTCCCCTGGCTCTCGCATAGCCTTTTGTGAAGTGTATAATAATGGGAGCAAAGGATTTCAGTAGTAATCAGCGCTCAAGATAAACATTATTTGAGGGTACTGTACTTATAATGTAATGTAACTGCATTCAAGTGTGTTGTTAATTACAGTTTTAGAGTAGCTTCCCCAACCCTAGCAATGTTTTTGAGTGAGTGGTCACAGAGGACATGAGATGAAAATTGGCTTCAAAGGATTTAATTTAAAAAACAAAAAACAAAAACAAAAAACACAGTCATCCTGTTGCTTTGACAGGAAAAGTGGCAAAGAATAACAATCACCAAGATTTTAGAATTTTTTTTTTTAAGAGATCATAATGCCCACTTCTTTCATTTTACCCATCTTACCATCTGTTTCTAATAGCCAAGTTTTCAAGTAGAGCGCAGAGAGCAAAAACTGAGGAACTCTAAACCGTTTCCTTATAAATGGAAACTGATCACTAACGCATACAACATTCAGAAATGTATAGCACCAAGACTGTATTTGCATCAGCTTCTAAATAGAAAGAAACAATAAATATAATTTAAATACAACTTCAATTAAATAACACAAAAAACATTAAAAGCACACTAGTGCAAATCAAAAGAGGCTCTAGCAAGCTAGTCTCCTCAAAATTCTTGCCTTCAAGAGAACACAACTATCACATGTGAAAAGCTGTAGCAGGCAACTATGGCCGAAGCACCTGTAGAATATGCCTACAGCACCACTAGCTAGGCTTACTTTACCAATATCTATGGTAACAGTACCTAAGGGAAAGGCTCAAGTATCTATGGTTACAGTACATATGGCCAGTTGGAGTGCAGCTCTATAAAGGCCAACTGGTTTTCAGGACAGCAGCAGCGCCCCCTAATGCCAGCGTTTAGCTGCTACAGATGCAACGCTGTCCTGTTTACATAGGCTAGCAAAGTCATCTGCATGCTTACACATACAACACAAGGACATACATTCAGAAAGAGAATTCAATTCTCTTGAAAGTTCAGTAACTCAGCAACAGTATCCAGCATGTTCTTAGCATGGCATCAAGCACATCTTTAGTTTGCAGTAGATTTAGATTAATGATTGCATCCTTTGAATCCTGAATGTTTCTAGTGCACAACAATCTCTCCTTCCCAGGAGATAATGGATGGACGGGAACATGGAGAGTAAATGAAGGGGTGAGATGGACAGATGAGAGAGAAAAGGATGGACAGAGATGGAGATGGGTTCAGAAAAACACCATGTATCTAAAGAAATGTGACACTGAGTGATCTGGAATGTTTTTATGCCTCCAGTAATTCAGTTTTTACTTCATCTTTACCTGGATCTAAATTTAATTGTCAAACAATAATAGTAATATTTTTTGCCAGGCAACGCTATACTGCAAAAAATATCAATTTAACAATTTCATTTAATCAATTTAATTTGTTTTCCAATGCAAATCAACTTGTTTCAAGTGGTACTGGTGGGGTGATCTGCCTTATTACACCTTGTTTCAAGATACAAAGTGAAACTGCATTGGAAACAAATTAAATTATCTCACCCCACTTTTCCAGTTGTTTTAAGAAAAATACACCTACAATTGAAGATGAGACTAAGTGATCTTGTTAAGATGGAAACTTTTTCCAGTGTAGCCACAATAATTAGTTCCAAAAACTAATGAGTGAATTACTGAAGGCTTGAAACAATGCTCTCAAATCCTCAATATCACATCTTTCCAGATAATAAAACTTTGGATGGAGTTAGGGATGGCATCAATACTAATACTAATCAATACTGCCCATTCTTGATGTGCAGTCAGCGGAGTGACAAATGGATGTGGGGGGATGAGACTGAATTTGGCTGCCACAGATTGTCCCTCCCACTGTGTCCGATCGGACACGCTGCAGCGGGATCAGTAGGCTTGTGCCAGCCGGTTGCCTGGAGTGATGTGAGTCAGCATGGCCTGCACCAACTCTGGGAGGTCGTACTCATGCTTCCAGCCCCAGTCCCGCCTCGCCGCGCTGTCCTCAAATGCCATTGGCCAGCTGTCCGCTGGAAAAACATGAAAGCACTCTGGGGTTAAAGAATTTCTCAGCATCCTCACTTAAGCTGCATTCAAATCATAGGGGAAAGATGTCTGTCAAGTGTGAAAAAGCTGATAAGGAGCAACCAAAGTCTTCAGAAAACATCAATCTTGCCGTTTGACAGCTTGAAATCAGTTTGAACGTGTGAACACTTCCAAGTTGCTTTGAGCCGTCAAATAATTCCCATGATTTTTCCCAGATGACATGAATTAACCATTAGTGCTTAATGCCTAAAGCAGACATTTAAGATGTTGGTTACTTAAATACATGCAGAGAATGAGCTTAAATGATAAAAGTAGCTCAGTTGAGTGTGTTACCAATCTCCAGTGGCTAGCAATGAATTAATATCTACCGCTGGCAACAAAAACTATATTGAATTCAAACTGACTTACCAAAAAGGTCCCAATGCCTCTACAACACACTCCAGAAACATATATTTTTTTCTCTATCTGTTTAAGTCATCTGTCCTTGTGACATCCTTGTGTGTACAACACTTTTGAATTGCTTTCCTTTGCATTATTATCATCCATCCATAAGTTACTGTGTCTCACCTATAGCCTGTCGGATAGGGTCCACGTTGTAGGTGACTTTGAGGTCAGGCAGCACTTTCTGTATCTCCTGGGTGAGGTCGTGTGGTGTGAAGCTCATGGCGTTGATATTGTAGGTGCGGCTGGCCAACGTGTCTTCCGGAGCCTCCAGGATCTCCAGGGTCGCCCTCAGACAGTCATCTGGAAAGGGGAAGGAGGAGAAGAAGGTGGAGGAGGAGGGGGTGAGAGAGAGAGAGAGAGAGAGAGAGAGAGAGAGAGAGAGAGAGAGAGAGAGAGAGAGAGAGAGAGAGAGAGAGAGAGAGAGAGAGAGAGAGAGAGAGAGAGAGAGAGAGAGAGAGTGTACTATGCAAGTGACAGAGAGATTGTGTTGCATGTTTGTGGGCTTCAGTGAGTGTGTGTGTGTCTCTTGTGTGTTTTGGGGGGGGGGGGTGAGATGCTTGGGATATATATTTAATCAAACTGATCATTTGGTAATAGATGTAATTGTACATATGTGAAGTAGAAAACATTTGAAAACATTTTTTTGTATCCATTTTGTGAACAGTGTTTCAGTTATTGTTCCCAATTTCAGCACTTGAAATGCAATGTTTGAAACAAGTACACATCAATATTTTACGAGACAAAAAGTGGTTAGAATAAAGAATGTCAAAGGGAAGATGTACTGCTCATGTTTCATATGAGTTTTCATCACTATTTGCATGCTCTGATAATATTCAAAGAGCAAAAACCTGCACGGTGCTTTATAATGTGCCATAGAGATTGATGACTTTCTTTGTCTTCCTCGTTTCATCTACCTCGTTTCTGCTCACTTGCCTCACTTTTTTGTTACTCACTGTTAAAACACCTAATTAAATTTGTATGGCCTAACAGGAAATTGCAATTCCACCACAACATCACAAAGTGTGCCACACCTATGTACATCATAGGGAGCCGTGTGTCACTGCGCAGGTTGCACTCGAAGCAACCGGTCTTCACAGCTGCATGGAAGATCTGGACGGCATAGTCTGGGAAAGGGAGAAACAGAGCAGGAGAAAGACTGATGAAGTCAGGATAGAATATATTAGACCATGTGAGCCTCCCAAACTGACCCTTGCTAAAGATGTGACAGAAACTTCCAGTGTGATTAACTTAGCCCTCTTATTTCCATCCAGCCATCTTCGCTGCAGTCTCATCTCCCTCTCAGAGCTGCTTACCTGTGGTTCCTCCGCCAGGCTGGGAGTCAGCAGAGATGATGCCTGGGTACCTGAGACAGCGAAAGTCCAGCCCATACCTGTGGTGGTAGTACTGTGAGAGGGAGAGAGAGAAAGAGAGGGAGCAAAGGCTCAGAAACACCAGAAGTAAAAAAACATAGGGCTTTACACTGACTTATTTTTCCAGTGAGTGCTCCTGAGCTGAAACGGTTAAGAGCACAGGAAAGAAACATAGGAATGTACTTTGAATCTCAAGTTGCATGTGATGTGTTCTCACTGTTCTCTGTTCAATGGATGTTGAGTGTTATTTAGGAGCATATGCAAACACAAAATAAAAACCAGACTGGTAATTCATGAGTCTGGTAAGTCTGCATTGATCCATCTTGCCAATACATTAACCTGGTTATGGTTGTCGGCTACCAACTTTGCCAACATATAGGCTAGCTGCTGCTGGCTCTTTTTGTGGTCATCGACTGTTAGTGGTTAACTGACAGTGCCTTTAATAGGCTCAAATCATCAACAAATGGTACAAATGTTACGGAATTGATTCATCATTTTCCATTCAAAGAAACTGTTGCTTCCATGACTAAAGAAACAACCTTTAACTTTGAAGTCCCGCCGCCATGTCCACACCACACAAATCTGAGTTGCTGAATACCTGGCTAACACTGACCTGGCATCCAATCTGATAAGCAAAACAGAGAGGAGAGTGTGCCAATCAGAGCACAGAGGCAAAGATAACAGGCTTATCATTGGGTGAGAAATAATAACACTTCAAACATTTCCCCCAGGCACTGGCCCAAATGACCACTCAACTGGCCCCGGGCCACTGGGCAGTCCTTGTTGTCAAAAAGTGCACTTACACAGTGAAAAGACATACCTATCTATTTTTGTGAGTGTGTCTATCTTTCTGTGCCTCCATTTGTCTAGCGGTATCCGTCTATATGTGTGTGTGTGTGTCTCACCTCACCCATCAGCTCGGCGTGGACTTTGGAGACGCCGTAGATGGTGCGTGGTCTCTGCACACACAGCTCGGGGGTGGGGTCTCTGGGTGAGGACGGACCGAAGGCACCGATGGTGCTGGGGACAAACACACGCAGACCGTGTTCGGCTGCTATGTCTAATATGTTATGGAGACCTGCGGACAGAGGGAGGCTGTTACTGTGTGTGAGTGTGTGTTACTCTACGTTCAGAACACTAAAAATCACACTGTTACCAAAACTGTCCAGTGGCAAATTTGAGGAAGGTGGAGTTGCAAGCTGCAGCACCAATGATGTTGCAGCAACAGGTGAAAGATGTTACAATACTATTACAAAATTGGCTGCAGACGATTGCCCAAAACTGGGCAATCGTCCGCTGTTGCAAATGTTTACTTGCTGACACCAAGGAAATTTTGGTGCCCATGGTCAACACTGGTTGACTTATCTTATCTTACTTAGTAAGATAAAATAAATGTACTTCCAGTGACTGATCCTTTCAACTCAGAATGATTATGTGGTTATGCTTACTGCGGCAAGAGCCTATCTGTCCACCAAATTTCATGGAAATCTGTTCATACATTTTTTTTAGATATTCTGCTTACAGACAGATGGACAAACTAACGGGGGGGAAAACATAACCTCGTTAAAATAAAAATAAGACACAAAGGGGCAAATGCACAGAATAATTTAAACGAGAATAAAGATAAGGCAGAATGCAGTTCAAGTAAAAGCAAGCCTAAAAAAAACTGTGTAAAGTGTATTAGAGGAGGACACCGAGTTGGCAGGCCGTTCCAGAGCCTTGAAAATTCCTTCAGCCTGGACTGTGGAATGACCAAAAGAGTCCATGGCATTTGCAGAAAATAAAAATATTACAGAAGTGTATGTGTATGTACCTGTGATGTTGACCTCTTTGGCCAGCGAGACATTGGTCTCTCCCACAGCGGACAAGACGGCTGAGTAGTGGACCAGCCAGCTGATGTTGTTGTTGACAACAATCTCCCGGAGGTTTTTATAATCCAGGATGTCAGAGAAGATGAACGGACCTATGGAGGAGACACACACAGATGTGTGGGCACACGCACACACAGATCAACGTGTTTGAAATATAAGAAAAAGCATCAGTGCGTGTAGGTGGAGAGAGCAATAGGAAAAGGAGTCAGAGTTCGAGAACAAGTGAGAGTCACACCCCTTACTCAAAACACAGGTCTTGTGGCTGCATTGCATTCTGGTCTATTGAGGCTACTATCAGTGGAGAAACTGGTCTCTCTGCCTCTTCTACAATGGATTTCTCCCCGTGTGATTGTTGTTCAAAATGGTGAGTCTAGAAAGAAGCCCTTGCTCTATGATTACCGTTAATGTTTTAGACAGCTGAAAAATGTTCTCTTATTAAACTCCATTGAAGCCGGGCAGTACAAATATACATACCATTGTGGTAGACATGGTTGGGGGGTTTCCGGATGTCCGAGAGAATCACATTGTTTTTTCCAAACTGTCTCCTGAGGGCGAATGTGAACACACTCAGTTCCATGAATTGAAATCAATGAGCAATTTTTAGACACACAGCTCCCACACATTTGTAATAAGTAACTTCTGTTTTCACAGCTTCTTTGTGTTCCTTATCACAATCCCTGAATATATTGTCTCTGCCAACAGGTACAGGTGGATGTAGGCTACTGAGGAGTGTGATGGTGTCACTTGGGAGTTCTTACAATTGCTGTGTCCTTCCTCTTCAATCACACCAATATGCTGCTGAGTGCAAATAATGTAACTATGCCAACATTGAAAGTAGTTAAACACTAGACGGTCACGCAAACCAAAACAAGGTCATGCAAACCACTTACCTCAGCAACTTGGCAAGCCCCACTCCCAGCTGACCAAGCCCTCCTGGGAGAAAAAAAAGAATAGGAAAATGAGATGTCATGGAGATTAAGCGTCAGTTTGACTATGAGAAACTTGATATGATAAGCATAGGCTTTACAGGAGAATTCACAATTTGACATCACAATGAAAATGACTGAAAAAACCCCCACACTAAAAGCAGAAACAGTAAATGGGGCAACAGAAGAACAAACAGAAGATCACAAAAACATATTTCAGATAAAAATCAGAGAGAGAAACAGGACACAAAAAGACAAATTTCATGGATAAAACAGACAGACAAAGTAATAAGATTCACAGCAAAACCGCACCAGTGATGAGGATTTTGGGGCGATCCGTCTCTGTGCAGGACGAGGGGTGAGTTCTCCCTTCAGTGGAGGCTTGGCGTGGGGAGGAGCTGAAACCACGTATTGCAGGGCTCAAACCCTCGGCGCTGCACAGGGGCCTGCACCCAGCATGCCTCACTGCACCTCTCAGAAACCCCACCACCAGCATCCTAAAAGCTCCTAGAAACAAAGGCATACATTAAATGACAAACCAAAAGTGGATACTATTATCTAAAGTGCCTTAAAGTAGCGTGAGTGCAATTATTTTTTCATGGTGACACTGATAGTGTCGTGTAGTAGTGGGTGTGTACTTTTCACCTATGCATATGTCTATTATGTTTTGATGTGTACTAAGACTGCACCAATGTGTTTTGTATTACAGAGTGGACAATGACATTATATTCTGTTTTGTTCCTCTCTCCCATTTAGGTTCTCTCATTTGTTATTTCACCTCGTGTTTCAAGAAGCCACTCTTACCCATTAGTAATAACGTTTGGAGTAATGAAGTTGTGGCACATTAGTACAGAAACACTCCAAATACACATAGTGGCTCAAGTGTTGATTACCCACCGGAGCCATCTCAGGTTAGCTACTTAAAACGCCTCCCTGCTGGCTCGGTCTAAATATAGAGCATCTTAATTTATATGCCAGACCACCCTCGAGTTTAGAGGGGGAATCGGATTAATGTGAGCCTTGCCCCAATATGTCAAATTAATTTGAAACGTAAAACTCTATTAAAAAATTGGCAATTTATGTCTATCAGCAAACGTACATGCCTGGTATAACACCACCTAAGACCTTCAACTAGTTGTTATGGTGTTCCGTAAACTTATGATACACCAAGCAGGACTTCATTTCATTAAAATCTAACATTTACATTTGGTTCACGCTGCTCGCTCCCCAGGTTGTTTTGGTGGAAGAATATTGTGGGAATAACAGACGAACCAATTCCCAAAGTTGGTATTTTATTGAATTAAGTACTGATTGATGTATATGGTACATGCCGAATTGAACACTGTCTCCTAACGATTATTTGAAACGTTTTAAGTCATGTTCTACGATGTGTACATGCTTGCAAAAAGAAAGGCAACATTAAATTGCCAGATTTTCTGACCGGACTTCGGCGTGAAGTTCTCTCCATACAAGAGAGAACAGCATATATCGGTGCTAATGTGAGGACAACGTAGCTAACTAACCCAAGGTGTCTCCTTATGTTAGTTAGTTAGTTAGTTGACAATAACCCGATTCGAGTAGTAAGATAACGCCATATCCTGATATATTAGCCAGACTGTGAGTTGGTAATTGGATAGCTATCTCTGGAACCAGCCCTAGCAACATTTCACTTGCCCTCTTATTGCTAGACGTTGGCTAGCTTAGCTAACGTGAAAGATAACTGGAACAGGGCCAGTTGCCATGTAATTAAGCTAGCTAACAACTTCGCCAGCCTGGCTTTTTTTTTTTTTTTTCAAAAACTCGCTACATGCAAACATAGAGCATACATGACATTGAGTTACTAACTTACTTTGAAGTTAACTGGGAAGCCAACGTTGCTATATGATGAAAAGACTATTCCTCTCAGTCTCCTACGGCCAATGTTTGTGAACGAGCATGACCAAGGAGCCGCGTGGCTTCAGAAGAGGTTTATCGCGCTGTGATTGGCTACAGATCAGAGGCTTGGTGACCGTGCCCTCCTCCATACCAGTATCAAGCCAGCCAGGGGATACCAGATAAACGAAACTTCCGGTTATTTCTTTCGAAATAAAATTCTTATTAACAAACAACGTGGCGAAAGCTTTTCAATAAGATCGATGCTTTTGTTATGAGGGCAAAATCGACACACTTCCTTCCTGTCTTATTCTATCTATCTCTGGCAGCTTGACGAAACTGCCTTCAAAATCGCACTAGACCACCCTAAACACTCGACTAGAGCTGGAGCTGACTATCTGACAACCATTTTTTTTTAGATTTAATTTAAATTAACAACAAAGCGTATTTAACGAATGAGGACACCGAGTTGACAGAGTTAAGTTCATTTCTAAATATGCATTTTTCCAATTAAGACCACTGCACATTTTAACTCATCATCCTTTTTTTCAAAATAAAGGATAACATGATTTACACCTAAGGTAATGTTACTGTACATTGTATTTGCATTCCCAGCAAATTTGACACATTAATTCTAAACCTGAAGTGCAAAAAGTGCAGCTTTCAGAATTCAATATTCAGGTTAGCCTCCTTCACCAAAAATGTCCATTAGGCAAACTACTTACTCATTCACCTTTTTCAACACCCAAGATGTACTTTCTTGCATCTTGGTGGGCTGGCACATCAGCATGTTTTCCAGGAACTTGTTTCACATTTCCCACAGCCCATGAAACTCTCCCTGTGTCCAACATCTGCTCAATATAGACAAACTAAAACGAGATGAAGCTGTAATAATCCCAGTGGGGAAACTGGGTTGTTGCAGCAGCAGAATAGGAAACACCACAAGATGTGTTTTCATTCCAAACACTCTTCAGAGACACATGACACGGCCACTAGGGGTCAGACAGGCTAACGGTGAGGATGTGAGTGAGAGACTTTACAGGTTCATGAGTTGCTTTGCATCTAAAAATGAAGAGCTAGGCCCCTGGAGAAGAACATCAACACCAAACTCATAACCTCCACCTCCACATCCTTTTCACCACCTGTCTCACCACCGGCCACCTTCCCCAAGCCTGGAAATCTGCAGTCGTCACCATGATTTGGTGACTTGGGGCTTGACTTGTACTTTGATGAGGTTTCTAAAGTCTTGAGAAAGATCTTGTGTTTGTGTAAATGACTTGGATTGAAAGTGATGAGATTTGTTCCACCAGACGACTGAATTTAAATTCTGTTTTGTTGAAGTTGAAACTCAGACTGATGCTCTTACCAAGTTTTTATCCTATTAAAACTATATTGCATGGACAAGTCCTAGATATTTAGTTTTCTTTAAGATATTAAATTGATATGAACTCTTGATTACTTCTGACTTTACTTGGTGTTCTACATTTAGACTTGGGACTTAACATTAATGACTTGAACTTGACTTGGTAATCTACATTTAGACTTGGGACTTGACTTGAGACTTGTGCCTCAAGACTTGAGACTGACTTGGGACTCGAGCAAAGTGGACTTGGTCACACCTCTGTTTCAAGCATCCTCTCCTCACATCTCAACAGTCACACTGAACACCTGGGCCTCCTTGTAGTAGACGACACAAATAACCTTAATCTTCTAAAATTGTTCCAGTAACTGAACAAACAAAATAAAAATGTATATTTTTCTATGTTAAAACATGCTAAGACAGTTCACCAAAATGAAATCATTGGAAACTACAGAACAGTTGAGCCTTGTCACAAGATGATGTTGGCAATCACCAACACTATTTTCTACTTAACAGGTGGATAATAAGTCTCTTTGAAATCTTCGCCCATCTTCAGTAATGCAGCAACAGCACAAAGTCGGAATGAACAAAATGTATTAGGCTATAGAAGGAGAGCTGCAGTTCAGCAACACACTTTCCTAACCAGCCCTCATGGTCCCAAAACTCACTGTCTCCTAAATGAACAACAGCATGTACTGAGTGAACAGTCTGCCTCAATGAAAACCAAGACCAGATACACCGGTAAAACCCCATCTAGAACACCGTCGATAATAAAAACGTGTGGCAATGAATGCCTAGTATAAATGGAGGGAGAGTGTCACCACCCTATAAATCTCAATTGTGTCCACTGTTACTGATGAATTTTCCCCAGGATTTTCTAATTCTTTGATCAGGTATTTATTTTCAATCACACTCCGTGGCAAAATACACTGAATGTAGCTACAAAATATAGGGACATCTCCCTGCCATGGAGTTCAGCCCCTTTTAGCGCAATGTTTATCTACATCTCCTCCTTGTGATTGGTATACATTTATTAAGGAAAATCAATTAGGGATAATGGCTTGTAACTGGATTCACCTAGTCAGTGTGGGTCTAGTTCATAAAAACACCAGCGTCCCTGATATTTTGGACATTATGTTTACATCACCTGTCATAATGGAGACAGAAGGCTCCTGTTCTGTTTTCAAGATTCGGACTCCAAGAAGATGTGGTGTCTATAAAAGCAGACCCGAACATTCCAAATTATCATTCTGCACTTCAGCTTCTGCCAAAGTCAGACTGTCAGAAACAATGGCACTGCGAGAGAAATACGTGCTGCTTTCAAGTTTCTTCCCCCTCCCAGACCAGGACCATGCAGGTACTTTGGTCATCTGCTCAGTAATGTATCCCTAATTCAGCGGCCGGAGCAGCCGGGAAAAGCCAGTAATAAAGTGTTAACAGCCGCGGGTCGCGACGGCAAGCTAGCTTAATGCTACTTTTGTACAACATACACAAACATATTGTTTGACCGCAAAAATAACACACAATTAAACGCGAACAATATGAGCAAATATCAAAATGTGGGTTTGGTTAAAAAATAAATATAAAAACATGGTAACTTAAGGCAAAATACGGCACGCCAAAGTTAGCCAAGCTAACTTTAGCTCAACTAACCTAGCTAACTTACGTAAGTTGGATGAAAATAGATGATACGTTAAAATATGAGCCTTAGACAAACAATTATTGTATTTTTTTTTACTCTACCTTTGTAACCCTCAAATATTTTTCCAACTAAAGTGTTGAACAAATAAAAGTAAATTCAATTACCACTGAAAACTAATGTTAGCTACGAAGGATGTTAGCTAGCTACTCGCTACTATTTAGCTAGCTAGCTAGCGTAATGTTAGCTAAAAACGATTTCTTAAAACACTAAAAATGTGCAGTTTTCAATTAGAGTTGGCTGTGAATTGGATGCTGGCTAGCTAGCTTATGTGTTGCCAGGTTAGGTTAATTAAATAACCTTCCAAAATAAATTTGTGTAAGTTTCATTTGTGTTTATTTATATAGCCCGTTAGCATGTCCCAAAGGACATAGTAAATTGATACGTAAAAACACGCACTTTCAGCTAGGAGTCCTTTATTTTATTGTTATGAACAGCAGGAAATGGGTGGATTTTGGTTTTAGATTAATCGATAATCGATTCAATCAATAATCGTGCCTCTACAATTCAAATAGAGACTTGATCTTAGTTCAAGTCTTTTACATAGGGAAATTTGATATCAAACAAGATTTTCTAATTGACACTCTCTATAATTCGTATATATTGACATTGGAGTGGAGTTTATTAGTAAAGCCATTCCAGGGAAATCCCAGGAAAAAATTCTCTTGGGTATGTTAAAAAAACATACATTTTATTTGTGGCACTCATCTCAGTGGGCATCTCATTGGGGCGCCTATCATCAGACCCAAAGAATTATATTAGTCTTAGTCTACAAAAAATATTTCAAAGTCACTATAGGTGTATGTTTCAAAAGTGTTATAATGTGTGGCTGAAATAAAATGAAACATACAGCCAACTCACTTTCAGGGCTCATTTGTCATTCACAACGGTCACAAAGCCGTGTTGTGAGTGTAATGCCTGATGGAGTATTTTACTAAAGCAGAGGAGGAACTTCCTTGTGAACTTTGGCTTTAGTTGTCAGAACTTAACACCATTTATCAGAAAAGGTCTTGTTGTCCTAACCACAGAGACAGAGTTTGATCATTCCCAAGCGGAATTTGAGTGATGTAGATTTAGGTGCATGTAGATTAAAACAAGTCTCTCAACTATAGAGCTGTTTAAGCGTTCTCTGGAGGACTTTGCCGATTCAGTCCCGTTGGCAAACACATTTTTCTACCATTTCTGAAATAGCCCAGCATCTTATTCAATGTATATTTACTTATCCATGTGTTTGACAATGATCCAACAATTAATTCTTACTGAATATTTGAGCTTGCTGAGAGAGAAAGGCACAGGGTCAAGAGACCAAAACAATGTTTTTATCGCTAAATAAATAGATTTCCATTTTTCTTCTACAAGAGTGTGTTGCGCCTTTCTCTCTCAGCATGCTATTTTGGATTTAAGGTTGCATCGCTCCTTTTTGTTGCTTGAGCATGGATTTCTTTGTCAACAGTACTAAATATTTGAGCTTAGATATGATATGATTCACATGTATAATTTTTCCTGAATTACTAATGAAATTCCTATTTTTACAATTTAATGATTTTAAGAAAGGCATGTAGTCAGATGAATAAAAGTCATTCATGACTCATTGTGTTTTCCATTTAGCTGGGCTGCATGGGCCGCCAAGAGTGGTTGGGACAGCGATGTACGTGACCAACCTGAGGAACCGTCCTCTGACTATGGGCAACATCTTGGCCCTTGGTGACTCGATCCCCACCCTTCACCGCCGCCTCACCGGAGAGTCCAGTGACTACAGTCGGATTCATGTTGAGGGGTCCTTCGACATGGTCCGGCTGGCTTCCCCCTTTGTGTATCCCTCCGAGGACCGCATGGAGAACACACCACTGGGTAGGGATGGGACGATATGCTTATTATATGATGAATTCGATACTCTCCGTATTGTTGCCATTCCCGAATAAGCTTCACAAAATAGTAGACTTCATTCTGTCTATAAAATGATTCTGAAATACTGGTGTATTCAGAAGTTATGATTGGCTGATGGCTGATGGCTGTCTATAGGAGACTTTTTAAATGACGATATTCACATTAACACCATAGTCACCACCACTGCAACATATTTAGCTAACGTTACAGTCAATCAAACAACAGATATCTACATATTCCTTCACTCTCCTTGCCATGCTAGGTGACAAACGTTACACTATAGTCATTTCAGTTACAAAGATGGATAATGAGAAAATGACAATGATATTTCTGTCTGTTTACAAGTTAAATTCACTTGAACACATTGTTTTATCACTCAAAAGGATTAGTGGGCGGGTGATCGACATTACTGGGTGTCCCCCCACTAATTTCTATGGTAGGGGAAATACTGCAACCACCATACGATGTAATAGATAAAAGTTCAATGACGACAAAGTATGACTGTGCAGAATTATGTTTATTTCTGAACCACAAATCTTTCTAGCAATGGCATTAGCTTGCTAGAATCTAAACAACAATTTAAAAATGTCATTACAAAGTACATATAATATAATTTTGATAGAGAGCTTGTGAAATTGTGATGGGCAAGCCGTCTCATTTGTGATTACTACACCAGAGTAAGATATAGGCCTAGCTAATATCGTGATTCATTTTCTGCCCCACGATATGTATTGTCATATTTTTGTATTGCGATATATTGAATTTCAATATATTGTCCCATCCCTAGATCCTGTGATGGAAGCACCGGCAGCTGTGATGGTGTCCACAGCCGGCTCCAGGTCTTCTGCTCGCTCCCTTGTGACTCCAGCCCACCCTGACAAGGTCGAGCCAGCAGCCCTGACGGCAGACCCCAGGAACCACGTCTGCCCTATGGAGGTGATTGATTAATTGAATTTATTACGGGCAAAAAAAAAAATCAAACATGTTAAAGGACTTGCGTGTTACATTGAACCCATAGGATGGCACATGAAAGTGTTACACAAAACACTTATTTCTAATGTGGCCTTATTTCCAAGGTGGCAGGCAGCCGTTTCTTTAGGGTCTTCTCTCCAGTCTGCTGCTCTGTGAGAGGGGAGCTGGAGGGCCGGTGGAGGCTGACGGACTACAGTCCAGAGGGCCACATGCTGCTGTCAGTCTTCTGCACCCTCCCCAGGCCCAGAGAGGTGGTGATGCGTCAGAGGAAGAGGAAGGCTAGCTCAGATGACAGCAGCAGCAGCCCCCCTCCTCCCAAGAGACACCTGCGACTCTGAATAGGTAGGTACTGTAATAGTACGGTTTTAGACATTTATAGGTTTTTTAGGTAGGCGGAGTGAGTAGTGATACACTGTTCTGAGGGCTTGGTATAATTGTTTGTTGATACAATTTGTTTCTCTCCACCAGCCAGCAACACCAGGCTCTCCTCTCCTCTCCTCTCCTCTCCTCTCCTCTCCTCTCCTCTCCTCTCCTCTCCTCTCCTCTCCTCTCCACCAGCCAGAAACACCAGGCTCTCCTCTCCTCTCCTCTCCTCCCCTCTCCTCTCCTCTCCTCCCCTCTCCTCTCCTCTCCTCTCCTCTCTCCTCTCCTCTCCTCTCCTCTCCTCTCTCCTCTCCTCTCCTCTCCTCTCCACCAGCCAGAAACACCAGGCTCTCCTCTCCTCTCCTCTCCTCTCCTCTCCTCTCCTCTCCTCTCCACCAGCCAGAAACACCAGGCTCTCCTCTCCTCTCCTCTCCTCTCCTCTCCTCTCCTCTCCTCTCCTCTCCTCTCCTCTCCTCTCCTCTCCTCTCTCCTCTCCTCTCCTCTCCACCAGCCAGTAACACCAGGCTCTCCTCTCCTCTCCTCTCCTCTCCTCTCCTCTCCTCTCCTCTCCTCTCCTCTCCTCTCCTCTCTCCTCTCCTCTCCTCTCCACCAGCCAGTAACCCCAGGCTCTCCTCTCCTCTTCTCTCCTCTCCTCTCCTCTCCCCTCCTCTCCACCAGCCAGTAACACCAGGCTCTCCTCTCCTCTCCTCTCCTCTCCTCTCCTCTCCTCTCCTCTCCTCTCCTCTCCTCTCCATCAGCCAATACCACCAGGCTTCTCTCTCCTCTCCACCAGCCAGTAACACCAGGCTTCACTCTCCTCTCCTCTCCTCTCCTCTCCTCTCCTCTCCTCTCCTCTCCATCAGCCAATACCACCAGGCTTCTCTCTCCTCTCCACCTGCCAGTAACACCAGGCTTCACTCTCCTCTCCTCTCCTCTCCTCTCCTCTCCTCTCCTCTCCTCTCCATCAGCCAATACCACCAGGCTTCTCTCTCCTCTCTGCCAGCCAGTAACACCAGGCTCTCCTCTCCTCTCCTCTCCTCTCCTCTCCATCAGCCAATACCACCAGGCTTCTCTCTCCTCGCCACCAGCCAGTAACACCAGGCTCTCCTCTCCTCTCCTCTCCTCTCCTCTCCTCTCCTCTCCATCAGCCAATACCACCAGGCTTCTCTCTCCTCGCCACCAGCCAGTAACACCAGGCTTCTCTCTCCTCTCCACCAGCCAGTAACACCAGGCTTCACTCTCCTCTCCTCTCCTCTCCTCTCCTCTCCTCTCCTGTACTCTCCATCAGCCAGTAACACCAGGCTTTTCTCTCCTCTCCATCAGCCAGTAACACCAGGCTTTACTCTCCTCTGCTCTCCTCTCCACCAGCCAGTACCAACAGGCTCCTCCACTCTCCTCTCTAAGCAGCCAGTGATGTCTAACCAACCAAGTACATCAGGCTCTTGCCTTCAAGCAGCCAACATCAACCACCAGTAAGTTTCTCTTGACTCTTTTACTTACTGCTGTCCTATCTCTTAATACTTTCTTGCCATTGTCCTTCCTGAGAGAGATAACAGGAATCTTCAGCTTGCATTACTATGTATAATACGGACCTCACTATCCCACCTTTCTTTGTTGTTTTTCTCATCGTAACACCAGGCTCCACTCTCCTCTCCACCAGCCAGTAACACCAGGCTCTCCTCTCCTCTCCTCTCCTCTCCCCTCCTCTCCTCCACCAGCCAGTGACACCAGGCTCTCCTCTCCTCTCCTCTCCTCTCCTCCACCAGCCAGTAACACCAGACTCCTCCACTCTCCTCTCTAAGCAGCCAGTGATGTCTAACCAACCAAGTACATCAGGCTCTTGCCTTCAAGCAGCCAACATCAACCACCAGTAAGTTTCTCTTGACTCTTTTACTTACTGCTGTCCTATCTCTTAATACTTTCTTGCCATTGTCCTTCCTGATTATAGAACAGGAAACTTCAGCTTGCATTACTATGTATAATATGGACCTCACTATCCCACCTTTCTTTGTTGTTTTTCTCATCCAACAGCAACATCCTGGTCTCTTCTACTCTCCTTTTTAAGCTGTCAACAGGAGGCTCTACCTGCAAGCAGCCAATAGCCCCTGGCTCCTCCTCTTATAAAGTAAGTCTTACTTGATCTTACTTGACTTACTGACCAGTTTACTACTGCAGTTGCTTACTTACTACTTTTAATTTCCTGATCATAACAAAAATTAAGTACTGCTTGTAATATTATGTTTGATGTTAATATCAGTCTCACTGACCCCCTTCATTTTATTTTCATCATCCAAACTGCAATGCCCTGCTCTTGTCTAGGGATGGGACGATGTGCTAATCTCATGATTCGATTTGATTCACGATGTGGGGTTCACGATTCGATTCAGTCGAGTCATGATTTTACATCGCAAACTATTGTACTACGATATATCGTCCCATCCCTACTCTTGTCACTTCTTCAACCTGCAAACACTGGGCTCCTATGTTGTACACAAGTGCTGTATGTATCTTGGGTTTTGCTAATACTTACCTTAAGTTTTGTATTTTCTTCACCAACAAAGCAAAAGCATGTTGAATTGAACATTTATCTGAATTGTGTGGTTCTTTTCATACATTTCATACATGTTAAAGCAACAACTGCAAAGATTGAAAACTGATAATTGAATTGAACATTTTCATGAAACTACAACTTTCAGTTAACATTTTCCTCAGTGGACATGAACAAGGCCCAGTGTTATTTCATTTATCATTGTCTCATCTTTTTCTCCCCCCCAGGAAAACTTTGATGCATGTGCTGAAGTAGAAGGCATCAACCTTGGCCTTAATGTCTTTGATGAGATCATCATCCCTCCACACCCTCTCCACAGTGAAGTCCCTCTTGGTGTCTGTCACCATATCACACCAGGCAAGGCCAGCGAGCCCAAGCTGGGCTCTTAAGTTTCAAAGAAAAAACATCTGAGCAGCATAAGATATGAAATGTTTATCAAATATTGTCATTTTTTTACTTCATAAAAATATGTAGAATTTTTTATTACAATACTTTAGTGTCATAGAAAATGAAATTTTTTAGCCCAACAAAGTGTGCAAAAACTCAAGGAGTACACTAACCTTTTCACGGCACTGTAATTGTCAATTTAAAGCATTTTTACCTTTCAATCATTCTTAATTGAAAAGTTTTAGTCAAGGATTACAACATTTATCTTTTTAACATTAGGGCCCAATTTCAGATGGATGTCTTCAGTGACCTGAAGGAAAAGAAACACTTCAATGGGAGCCATGCACATCAGTGTTTTTTTGGATGTCTTGACGAGAGACGTTGCAGGATGCAAGAGGATGTGGAACACACACCGTTCGACCGACTGGACAGTCCCGCTGTCCGTCAGGAAAACCAGAGACGATGTACAACTTGCCACACAGGTATGCATCTCTTCAACCTTTTCAACAGGATGACTCATGTCAGTGCTTTAAAGTGGAGAAATTACTTGCTTGTCAGTTATGTTCCCGAGCCTCTCCTTCCTCTTGGATGAAATAAGCCACTGACACTGTTAGCTATGTTTGTAGGAGAGTTTTCTCAACCAACAGATTAAGAATGCGTTTGTTTTCTGAAGAGTGCGCTGGTAGGCCGACCTGCTTGGGCAGCTCAGCCTTCTTCACTTTATCCACAAATAAATGTCACGTCATGCCCAGGAATTTGTGAACCTTGGAAACAGTACAGACCCTGTTGTGTGTCTGTGCTAGACTGATTTTATTAAGTTCATTAATGAAATTAAGATAAATTAGAATAGAGTTAAAAAGATGATTTCTTACTTCTATCTCATTATGGACTATTAAAAAGAGGTTTTGCTAAAAGGTGTTAAAAAGACTTTAAAAAGTAACTTAGAAAGTAACTTAGAAAGTCTTTAAAAAGGTAAATTACTTACCTACAGGAGATGCATCCATCTTTTAAACTGAGAAAAAGTGTATCTATCAGTCCTTTGGAAGATTAGAAAGATCTAAACACTACTTACCGCCATAAGAGGGAACACTGTTCCTGACTGCATCCCCAGTAGGATCCCATGTATGGTAAAGTGCCAACTCCTCCCACTAGCCAATCTTTCAGTATAGTGCAGGCTTTATAAAAGGGAGCTAGTTTGGTAGCTGGCATGCACTCCTGACTCTGCCTGCTGAGCCCATGTTTCCCCTGCTGTGGTCTTTCTGTGTCTAATTCCTCACCTTGAGGTAGGTAGGGAGCTAGGTAATATCATGCTACTTAGGTCTTAACATGTTTTGTTTGTTGTGTTCGATTCCCTTAACCTACTCTCTCCTTTGTAGACTGGTAGCTTTCCTGTTGGTGGCCATTGCTGACACCTGCTTTGGGTAGCAGAAGGCAATCTGTAAGCTGAGTGAACGCTGGCTGGTGCGTCATTCAGCTGCTCTGGTTGAAATCAGCCCGTGATGAGTCAGACTTGGTAAGTCGGGTGCTTTAGAGCACCTGAGGTAATATTTTGGTTTACTGTAGTGTTAGCATGGCACCTTATTAATGGTATGTCTTTTCATAGGTCCCTGCCACCGCTGCTGTTTTGCCTGTTGATTTATGTTTGTGTTCAGCTTCGGAGTGTGTTGCCCTGTGACAGTGTAGTAACTCTAGTGTTGCTTGCTCTTGTTTGCAAATTGCAACTGATTTGTCTGTAAACCAACTGGTATACTTAACTCTCCCCTATGGGGCTATGTGTCCTTGAGTTCTAGTAGGATGCTACAGTGGAGCTGAGTGCCGCCCTGGTGGGGTTAGTCACCCTGGTGAGGTCCCTCCACTGCATGCTGGGAGTAAGAGCACTGGGCACTTTGTACATTTGGTTTTGCCGTGGTCGCATCATGTGTGGTGAGTATCTGCACCCCCTGGGGCACCTGCCTTTTGTATAGTCTACCTCCCTTCAGCGTTTAGCCTTAGCCCACTCTAGTGTTTTTATTACAAGGTGTAGTTTTAACTAATTGTAGATTTTATCTGGAAGTAGTCTAAACCTAAAAGAAGATGCTGTATTTTGTACCTTATTGTAATAAACTATCCATTTACTGCTTTCATAATAGTCTATTGCAGTTTTATGTCTCTGTCTTCCTTTAGTGGATGAACCTTTGCATTACTACTTTAGGTGTTCAGTCTAGTGCTTAATGAGTTCTCTCCTTGGGTGAAATTCCCAAGGTGGTGTCGTTGGCTTCCCACTTCCTTACCACCATGTCACAAGTGCATTCTTATCTGTTGGTTGGGTCTAATGGGAAATGAGGGGGGAGCTCTTCCACGCTGGTTCTTTCCCGATAAAGCTGATGGAGATGCTTTATCGGGAATGCTTTTCTTTTGTTGTTTTGCATATTATTAGGACAGCGTGTGCAGGAATCCATGCGGCGTGTGGATCCACAAGGAGTTTTGATGCGCACCCTTCATCTTAACCCACGAGGGTGCAGGAGGTTCTCTGTGCCATCACCGCACAGCTTATGGCACATTGATGGCAACCACAAACTGATAAGGTATTTGAAAATGATTTAAGTGTTTTGAGAAAATGCAATGAATTGTTTCAGCTATGGTAATAAGCAGAGTTGTGTAAGTGGTGTTGTTGACAGTGCACAGAGGGAAATAATTATGTTCAGACTATAGATTGAGAGATAGAAGAGAAGATATGAGTAAACTAGAGCCAGGAATAAAGGAGTGATGAAGAGTAATGCAGTTACTGAATTGGGCTGCAAGGAAATATTTAGGTGTGTCGTGTTTGCTGGTTTGTCAGCATAAGATTTAAAGTACATACTTGCTCTAGATTTACTCTGTATATTAAAGGGGCTTGAAGGGGTGAATTTAAAGATTCACATGTGTTACTCCTATGGTCTAGTGCCTTCCAGTCTACATTTGTAATCATGAACAACTTTCCCAAAGCTACAAACCAGAAAAATAAATCTCTAATCTGTTTTGTCATATCAGTGTACAGCCTGGAGCTGCTCCATTGACAATGAATGGGAGGCTGACTTTGTGAACGCACACAGCAGTTTGTTTGACACCCAAATGAGTTTTAGTTTAGATGATTGCTATTGGTTATCAACTAAAAAATGTATTCTTATTCCCAGAAAATCATCCTGGCTACTACCACAGTCACCTCTATCTTTGCTAATTGATTCTCAATGGAGCTGTACACTGGTAACATCACATGGGGGCCGGACAAACTCTGCTCTCTGGTTTCAGGGTATAGGAGACAGTAGTGAATGTTCTTTAATACATACTGTCCTAGGGCATAGAAATAACACGTTAATGCTAAAAATCAGTGATATTCTAGCTGCATCATGCAGCTCTGTGTACTCGCAAGCTCAGAACAGATCTGCAGAGAACTGTCTTAAATTGGAAAAAAATAAATGTTCGCTCAAACACTAAATAAAAACTTATTTCAAGGCAACCCACTTGTGTGTTATACCTTCAGTTTTACTCACCTTACATTTTTAAGTCAAAATACTCACCAGAATTTCATATAAATCCACTTGGCTGTAGTCATCATGTGCTTCCTGTATGATGTCAGTATCTTTGATGTGGGGAAGGGGAACACGTTATACAGGGAGCATACATTACCAGTTACTACAGCCAAGCCACCTAAAAGTGGATTTACATCAAGTTTTGGTGAGTATTTTGATTTAAAAATGTAGTATTAAGTGTTGCAGTGACAAGTGTTGCACCTAGTGTTATTCCCCTTTAACTTTGTTCCATATCAATTTCAGATGGCGTATTGTCGTGCACGATGGTGTTGGTGTACTTGAATGCAGCCAGCAACAATGGAGCATCAACTGTGCTGTATTGTCTTCAGATTTTTTGCAGGATGAGGTGTCCATGGAGTTGTGGCCCTCTCTGCCTGTTGAAGAAGTGGCAGTGATCTTGGGAAATGACCTGGCTGGTGACCGTGTTTGGCCTGAGATACCTCCCTCTCCTGTAGGTTCCTCCACACCTTCCGTAGTGGAGTCCAGTGTCAGTGAGCAGAGTTTTCCAGAGATCTTTCCAGCCTGTGCAGTAACCCGTGCCCACAGCCGTGCTCAAACTGACCTGGGTAGGAATACAGAGGATGTAGAAAAGGTTGTTTACCCCTTGCCTGCTTCTCCCTTGCCTCTCTCCTGCAGTGACTTGGTGCAGGAGCAGAAAGATGACCCTTCCCTGCAGGAACTGTTCCAACAGGTCCATCCTGCTGATGAGATGGCTGCTGCCGCCCAGGGCTATTTCCTACAGGAGGGACTGTTGGTGAGAAAATGGCTTCCACAAGGGGAACGTTTTGGTGGGGAGGCAATTTTTCGAATGCCGTTTAAACTTAGAGAAATGGTTTTGCAGACTGCCCATGACGATGTTGCAGGTCACTTGGGGGTCCATAAGACATACAACCGGGTGTTGCGCTACTTCTATTGGCCATGGTTGAAAAGGGACATCTCGGCTTACATCAAGACATGTCATACTTGTCAACTGACTGGTAAGCCAAATCAGGTCATTAAACCAGCTCCCCTGTTCCCTATCCCAGCAGTTAGCCCACCCTTTGAATACCTGCTTATCGACTGTGTTGGTCCGTTGCCCAAGTCAAAGCCTGGAAGCACTTACCTGCTGACAGTGATGTGCCGAGCGACACGGTACCCTGCTGCTTATCCTCTGCTGCTTATCCTCTGCGCAACATCACCATGAAATCTGTTGTGAAGGCCTTGTCTCAATTCTCCATCTTTGGCATACCTAAGGTTATACAGAGCGACCAGGGAGCAAATTTCAGATCATGAACAGCTCCGTGTTAAGCATGCCCAAGCTAGTGCTTACCATGCCCAAAGCCAGGGTGCTTTAGAACGATTCCATCAAACCCTGAAATCTCTGTTACGAGCATACTGCACTGAATTGGACCGTGATTGGGAAGAGGGTTTGCCTTGGCTGATGCTGGCTGCTAGAGAGGTGGTTCAAGAGAGTACAGGATTTAGTCCTAACGATCTTGTCTTTGGACATAAAATCCGAGGTCCTTTGGCAGTTATACAGGAGGACTGGAAGGTGGTCGAACCTCCACCCAACCTGCTAGACTGTCAGTGGTTTCAGGCGACGCCTGTATGAGGCTGGTAGAATGGCAAAGGCCAAGTTGGAGATCTCCCAGAGGAGAATGAAACAGTTGTTTGACTGCCGAGTTGAGCCACACATTTTTAGCCCGGGTGATCAGGTGCTGGCCCTTTTGCCCTTGGTGAGTTCACCTTTTCAGTTTTTTGGGCCATACTCTGTGGTACGCCGTGTCTCTGATCAGAACTATGAAATCTCTACTCCAAATCAGAGGAAATCTACTCAGTTGTGTCACATAAATCTATCAAAGCCTTACTTCTCCCGTTCTTGTCCTGCAGATAATGGAGGAGATGTTAGGCCTGCAGCTTTGGCGCCCCCACAGGAGCATTTGTCTCCCCTCAGTCACTAGTGGTAGCAGATGCTGATCTAAAGGCCCCGGATGAATGTGTGTTGAAAGGTCAACTGAAAAATTCCTTGGATAAATTGGACATGTTGTTAGGGCATCTGCCAGAGTCTAGACTTGTAGAGCTCCGCACTCTAATCTTGTGTTTTCCTTCCCTGTTTTCAGATGTTCCCTCACGCGCACATCTTGTGGAACACGACATTGAGGTGGGAGATGCGGAACCCATACGGCAGCGGTTCTACCATGTATCCCCTGATAAACAGAAGCAGTTAGAGCCAGAGGTCAAATATATGTTAGAAAACAAGATTCATTTTCTAGCTGTGCTTCACATTGTTTGCTAGTCAGCAAACCAGATGATACTTTTAGACCTTGCACTGACTTCTACAAAGTAAATGCCATCACTAAGCCAGACTTGTATCCGCTTCCTCGGATGGAGGACTGTGTTGACCAGGTTGGTTCTGCGAGATTTGTCAGCAAGTTTGACATAACTCCTGCGGTTTCTGGGAATGGTGGGTTACTACTGTAGTTTTTGTGTGAATTTTTCTGCCGTGGTTGCTCCCTTGACTGACCTTGTGAGCCCAAAGGTTAAGTTTGAGTGGTCCAAACGTTGCCAAAGAGCTTTTGAGGATGTTAAAGCTCTCCTTAGTTCTGCACCTGCCCCTCGTATGGGAGAGCTGTTCCAGTTAAAGGTGGATGCCGGTAATATCGGTGCTGGAGCTGTGTTGTTGCAGTCTGATGCAGCTGGAGTTGAGGGTCCAGTCGGTTACTTTTCACGCAAGTTTAACTCTTGTCAGCTAAACTATTCCATCGTGGAAAAGGAGGCACTGGCCTTGATTTGGGCGCTACAGCATTTGGAGGTTTATGTGGGGGTTGGTAGTCCTCTGGTGGTCTACACTGATCATAATCCTCTTACATTTTTACACTCCCTACAAAACCCTAATCAACGCTTGAAGCGGTGGTGCTTGTTTTTGCAGCCGTATCACCTTGATATTCATCATCTCAAAGATTCTGAAAATGTTATGGCAGATGCACTGTCTAGGGCGCTGCCTTAATGAATGTGTTTGGGTTTCCTTATCTCTCCTGTTCTGTTTTGGCTCGTTCCTGTCTTGTATCTCTTAAATTGATTGTTTAAGGTACCAAGGTTGCTGAGTGGGAGATGGTGGGGGGGCTGTGACAGAGCAGTTGTAGCTGAGGTAAAAAAAAAAAAAAGGTAATACCATCTATTTCTGATATCCTGTGATGTACCAGGCCAGTTCTTATGGGGGGGTGACGGCCTCTCTCTCTCTGCTTGCTGTGTTCCCCTTTGTCTGTTTCCATTTGCAGAAGGCCAGTGGGCGGAGTCAGAAGGACCGTCTGGTTTGATGATTTGCACCTGGGCAGGCCTGGCCAGTTGGCTCTCTACCTGCCTAGATACACCTTCCAACTGAGGACCTGTTCATTTTGGTTATTTAACACTTCCACACCTCACACATCATGTCCCACTCATGCAGACATGCATTACACTACTGACTTTGCTGATCTCCACATCCCACTGCTTATATGGTTATTTCTTATTAGTTAAATAAATGCTTCCTTACTTTGATTTCTGTGTGGTCTCCCTCATTTGTTGCAAGCCTGAGCCAACTTGTAACAATAAATTTATATTTGGCACATTTATTTTGTATACACACACAGGTATTTTGCTGGTGACCAGTTTTAGTGTCTTATTAATAAAAATAATGAGTGCACAATGTACATTTTGAGACATCCATCTTCCACCTGCCACTGACCACCGACCAAGCACCGTCTGACATGAGAGAACAACTCTGTAGGCCATCGAGGGCCGTAGACCGCAGACCATGTGACAGCTTTCAATTTGTCAAGCTATGGCCAGCCTCAATGGAATTTTAGCTTTCATTTGTTATATACACCATGGTGTATACACGCATATTGTGTTTTAACCCATCTAAGACACAGCACACCTATTTTACATTACCCCCAACCGTTTTCCAAAGCACACCATACTGATTTTTGAATGCTTATTTGATTTCCCTCTTCTTTAAAACTCAAATGTTAAGGTGATACACCTATCTTAACATTCTCTGTAAATATTGTGATTAAAACAATAAATACTGTCAGTGAACAAACACTATCCCTTTAAAAAGGCTCATGATTGTTTTGTATGGGATCTTGAACACAATAGTAAGGAATTGTTAATGCCAAAATTCATATTTATTGTAAAGCAGTCTTGAGAATAAAACACAGCAGGTGGAAGACTTGGGGAAGTTGCTGTCCACCACTTCAACATCCAGGTATCTGGACCACGTTCCATCCTACCCAGAACTGCACCAGGACCCCCAGCAGGTATCTGCAGCACGTTCCATCCTACCCAGAACTGCACCAGGACCCCCAGCAGGTATCTGGACCACGTTCCATCCTACCCAGAACTGCACCAGGACCCCCAGCAGGTATCTGCAGCACGTTCCATCCTACCCAGAACTGCACCAGGACCCCCAGCAGGTATCTTGAGCACGTTCCATCCTACCCAGAACTGCACCAGGACCCCCAGCAGGTATCTGGAGCACGTTCCATCCTACCCAGAACTGCACCAGGACCCCCAGCAGGTATCTGGAGCACATTCCATCCTACCTAGAACAGCATCAGGACCCCCAGCAGCTTTGGAGAGGCTACAAATAAAGAGGAATAAGTCTGTCACCAATTTTGACCTTAGTACCTACAACAAATTCTTTGTACCCCTCAAGGACCTCCTACAAGATAACCTTTAAAGGATTATTAAGGTGGTGTTACTGAGGTGGTACACAGACACAAAAGTGTTCTCTCTGGAGGCTCTGTCACATTGAATACAATAGTTTGCCTCTTGATGCCCTCATCTGCGCCACAGTGTGAACCTATGATTTAACGCACTGATGGTTGTTAACACCTAAGTTGGTATGGCAATAAAGTATTGAATCCTGAATCTTAAATACCAATTTACTTCCCATTCTCAATGAACGTGGAGGAATGCTATGATCCTACACTTCTTCCAGGGAGGCATCACTGTCTTCATCTTGTGTTGGACAATTTAGTTTGTTACTTAGTTTTGCAAGTTTGTATATTTAGGTGTGTGCTTGCATTCAGTTCCCCACCTCCCAGGATGAGTAAAGAGACTCTAAAAGTTAGCTCTGTTTACCCCCCTTGGATGGGAAGATGTATGTAATTACCATGATGGCTGCCAGAGTCAAAGTCCGCTATTAGTAGACTACCATTCATTACCTCACTTCTTACCTAAGGAGTGCACAGTGTGTCAGAGGTCCTTGGAAAGAGAAGGGGAATTGTATCTTTCCTCTCAGTCAGCAAAGGCCAGATCAGCGTCTCTTTCAAGTCCCGTCGGAAGTGTTTTACTTGTTTGGAGGTTCTGTTGAGGACCTGCAAAATGCATTAGAAAGGCAAAACCAAACACTCTTACCACTGTTAAACGAACAATTCACCCCCAGTAACCCTTATTCTGGAACACATCAGCACCCATGTATCATGTGTCTCAAGTAAGAGACAGCTCCTCCCTATCCATATAATCACAGTCATTAGGATGTGAAAGACGAAAGCTGGTCCTGGATCAGAACTCCTACTCTGAAAAGTTGAATGCATGCAACCCTTATAGGACAGTGTACTCACAGCATGGAGGAGGAGCTTGTCAAGCAGCCATCTCTGTTCTCAGAGGTCACTGCAGGCAAATCCCAGGCCAACGATAGCTCTGTAATAATGCTCCTCTCTTCAGATGATAATGAAAACAAGGATGAACCCTTTATTACTCAATATCTGATATATAAACCTTCAGATTTGTTGCATTAAAGAAAGAGGAATTTCACTGGTTATCATTAACAGCTGACAGCAAAATGTATCAAACCATCTTGATTGTCTGATGGATATCGAGGCCAGCACAGTCCTCAATATCTATTGTGGCTTCTTCTGGGGATCCACCGAAGAGCACATGCAGGATTGCTGGGCTCAATCCAGATCGACATGGCCCATCATGTAAGAAGGAATGACCAATCATTTGACCAGCTTTTTCACCCTCAAACAGAAGAGTTCCTCCTGGCACTTAAATTGAAAAAAAGAATTGTCTTAAATATTATATTAGTGAATAAAAATCACAGTGACATGCTAAGCCAGCATGTTAATGTAAAATAACAGTGATCTAAATTAAGTAGACAGTTTCATCTAAAAATAAAAAAACATGTTATTAGTTAAGCTTTAACCCCAATTACTGGAGAAGATGAAAGTAAATTGATTCTGCAGTGTACAGATCATCGAGCCCTCTCTCCTCAGTTGGATCTGAATGGATAATCTGAGAGACCGGCAGGTTTCCCTGAGGTGGCACTGAGCTGTTTGTGTTGCTGGCACTGGGAACATCACTCCGTCTTGGTCTTGTCAGCATGCTCACGAGTCTATTCTCACTGCCATCACTACAGTAGCAAGCAGATGCTGCCTTCAAGTGCTGTCAGAAATGTAATTACAGGTAGAGTGTACTTGAATGACCCAATAAAGTGGTAAATGCAATACTTTGTTTTTGTTCTGTGATGTTGACCTCCAATTACTTGCATTTTTTCACTTGTTCTTGTATTTTGTTCTCTCAGTAAGGCATTATGTCAAATGAGCCTTAGCTGTTTTGAAAAGTAATTCTGAATCAAAAGTAACTCTACACAGCAATGTCCATCTTGAGTAATAGAACAAAGTTAACTCCACTAAAGCTGCATGTAGTCTCTTAGCCCTGAAAATGTATACAGGAGGAATCGATAAGGGAATCGATAAAGAATCGATAAGGAGAAATGAAAATGGCACCGCAAATGGTAAAATCCGAACAATACCCAATCCTATTTATTACACTACAAAACACAATTACTAGAAAACTACAAATTAGTAGAGTAAAAAAGGAACCATGTCACAAAAAACATACAAGTGCAACAGCTCCTAAAGACCAATATCCAGGACATGCAAACTGCAAACTGCACAAGTTCATCAGTGACCGGTGGTCACTGATGCTTTTACTAATAAATGATCTGAGAGATCATTTAAGATGGAACCATATTGTACAGGCCGAAAATAAAAACCTTGTAAAATCCGACCCATAAGGATGAAAAGCTCTATACACATCTGTTAGATTAGCTTCATTATCATGTGAGTCTTAAAGTGAGAAACTTAACTTCGTCAAGATCCGGTTCCTCTGAAGTGGACAAATAAAAATGGTGGCATGTCCAATCTGGGTTTGTGGATCTTTCAAATGTTTCACATGGTCCCTCATTGGGGCAGGGGATAAGGAGAAGTTGGCGACTTCTTTTGAGCAATTCAAATCCACCACCTTGTCTGAGTTTGGGATGTGCCTCCAAAACAAAGTCTCTAAACTGATTAGGATTTGTATGACTTCCTTAAAAGAGAAAACAGGTAACAATTACTATCATCAGATTAAAAACTAAAAGGTAATTAAGAGGTAATTGTTTCATGTTTTTTTATTTTGAAATGATTAAATATTATTTGAATCACAACTGCACATACAAATACTTAAATAAAAATGTATTTGGACCCAAGACATACCATACAGAGTACAAACCTTTATGATACGTTACATACCTTGAAACGTAACCTAACCCTGCAGAAGACGGTCTCTGTTTAGCAAAGCGGTTGGGCACCAACTCCACATTTTCATCCTCATGGCAGCAGAAGGAATGAGTGTAAGAATGAAGCTGTCCGCTCACAGCAGGGCACCGTCGCCTTGTCCACCCCCTTCCTCCAGCTGGGTATGGACCAAACATTCTTGCAACTTCAGCTAGGATGGGGTGAGAAAGACATGAGCCTAATGGGTCAAATGAATCACATCAACGTTTATTTGTCACATACACACTATACAAGTGGCAGTTAAATGTCCATTCCATGTCCAGTAGTAGTACTAGTCCATTGGTCCGGCCAGAATCACAGTCCAACTTTCAACGCAGCGTTGGACGGCTATTTAAAGGCGCAATATGGGTTCTGACTGACTGACTTCAGATCGCCCAAAATGAAACGTCATTTCATTTAATTTCATTCCAAACCCTCTTCAGAGACACATTAAACATGACACAGCCTTTCTTTGGTAAGTCGTGTGTTCACTTGCTGCCCCCCAGTGGATCAGTCATCTGTGGACAGACCACAGGTTGTGGACGGCCTGTGCACAGCAGGACTGTTCTCAGCTACTAAACATGTTTGTTTCTGTATTTGCTCACTCCTGTACTTTATTGTTGCAAGGAAGATGAAAGAAATGTGAATATGAAACAGGTCACCAATCTGTCACCGTTCCCCCAGCAGACATACAAAACAACAAATACATAAATGCAAAGATCAAGACATCACACAACATCCATCTAACAGTTACATCAATATCTGCATCATCACATATCTGCTCTGCCACCTTGACCACCGACATCCTAGACTTGATCTTTTGTCCTTGAAGCAAGATAACTAGAACAAAGATGTACTGTGAGAAATTGTGGAGTGTGAAACAATTGTTACACTATAGGCTATTCACTCAAGTTAAACATGTAGTCACAAGGCTACTCAAGTTACCTACATGTAGTCATAAAATCAGATCACAGGACCTACATGAATATGCAATAACCACAACAGTGTTATCTTGATCCAATAACAATATGTGATCACAAATGATGATTATATTTGTTTTATATATTGTTTCTAAAAGATTCATATTGTTACTAGAATACTAAGATTTTTGTGTTTTTCCTCTACAGCCAACACATAATTAACCAAGTATCAAATATAACATAAATAGAAGGAAACGCCCATAATCTGGATTAGTTGGCAAACACTCACCGAAGCCTGGGAACCCACCGCTCCCCTCATCACCACCAAACCGAACCACAATGACACCGTTCCTACTCTGCTATTCCAAGGTCAACATACTGAAGATGATCAGGACAAAGCCAACCTCCTCAGAAAACATTTACAACAAGTACGCTCACTCATACTCCACTGAGCCCAGCTTTGACCCCCAGGGGAAACACACTGAAGATAGTGAAATTCAAAACATATCACTCACCTTCCATCCAACACTCACCTCCTCACCAGCAGTCGTCCATCCGCTCACACAAACCATCAGCACCCTGGAATTGAAGTCCCACCTCAAGAAACAAGGACACACAGTCACAGATGTGAATCAGCCTACACAGTTCAGCAGTATTACAGAGAGGAGGCAGGCGAGTGAATGATCCTGGTTCAGTGTGTCGCCTGTAGACAGTGCCATGCCTCCTAATGGCCACTAGGGGTCAGACAGGCTAACGGGGAGGATGTGAGTGAGAGACTTTACAGGTTCATGAGTTGCTTTGCATCTAAAAATGAAGAGCTAGGCCCCTGGAGAAGAACATCAACACCAAACTCATAACCTCCACCTCCACATCCTTTTCACCACCTGTCTCACCACCAGCCACCTTCCCCACGCCTGGAGATCTGCAGTCGTCACCATGATTTGGTGACTTGGGACTTGACTTTGACTTGTACTTTGATGACTTGAAAAGGTCTTGAGAAAGATCTTGTGTTTGTGTAAATGACTTGGATTGAAAGTGATGAGATTTGTTGACGACTGAATTTATCCTGTTTTCTGAATTTGTATGGAATGACTGAATTTAATGAAGTTGAAACTCAGACTCAGGATGCTCTTACCAAGTTTTTATCCTATTAAAACCATATTGCATTGACAAGTCCTAGATATTTAGATAGATATTTCTTTAAGATATCGAATTGATATGAACTCTTGATTAGTTCTAACTTTACTCGGTGTTCTACATTAGGCTTGAGACATTAATGACTTGGACTTGGTAATCTACATTTAGACTTGGGACATAACTTGAGACTTGTGCCTCAAGACTTGAGACTGACTTGGAACTCGAGCAAAGTGGACTTGGTCACACCTCTGTTTCAAAAGCATCCTCTCCTCACATCTCAACAGCCACACTGAACACCTGGGCCTCCTTGCAATTCATTCTTCTTCATTCTTCATTCTTTAGACCTGAATAATTGTGTTCAGATTTCTTACACTCTGTAGGTTACCTCACAGTATTACTTTTATCCAATCCTTATCTCTTTTATCAATTTATTACTTCATTACTTCAGTGGAGCCTCAATACAAATCCACTTAGCCCCATTAAAAGCCTTCAGGTGCTGTTATTTGTAGTGTTTTCAATCAACCATTTTATACTTTCCTTGTATTAAAAGTGAAGACACAAATAACCATAATCTTCTAAAATTGTTCCAGTAACTGAACAAACAAAATAAAAATGTATATTTTTCTATGTTAAAACATTCTAAGACAGTTCACCAAAATGAAATCATTGGAAACTACAGAACAGTTGAGCCTTGTCACAAGATGATGTTGGCAATCACCAACACTATTTTCTACTTATATATAATAAGTCTCTTTGAAATCTTCGCCCATCTTCAGTAATGCAGCAACAGCACAAAGTCGGAATGAACAAAATGTATTAGGCTATAGAAGGAGAGCTGCAGTTCAGCAACACACTTTCCTAACCAGCCCTCATGGTCCCAAAACTCACTGTCTCCTATATGAACAAGAGCATGTACTGAGTGAACAGTCTGTCTCAATGAAAACCAAGACCAGAGACACCGGTAAAACCCCCTCTAGAACACCGTCGATAATAAAAACGTGTGGCAATGAATGCCTGCCTGCCATGGAGTTCAGCCCCTTTAGCGCAATGTTTATCTACATCTCCTCCTTGTGATTGGTATACATTTATTAAGGAAAATCAATTAGGGATAATGGCTTGTAACTGGATTCACCTAGTCAGTGTGGGTCTAGTTCATAAAAACACCAGCATCCCTGATATTTTGGACATTATGTTTACATCACCTGTCATAATCGAGACAGAAGGCTCCTGTTCTGTTTTCAAGGTTCGGACTCCAAGAAGATGTGGATGTCTATAAAAGCAGACCCGAACATTCCAAATTATCATTCTGCACTTCAGCTTCTGCCAAAGTCAGACTGTCAGAAACAATGGCACTGCGAGAGAAATACGTGCTGCTTTCAAGTTTCTTCCCCCTCCCAGACCAGGACCATGCAGGTACTTTGGTCATCTGCTCAGTAATGTATCCCTAATTCAGCGGCCGGAGCAGGCGGGAAAAGCCAGTAATAAAGTGTTAACAGCCGCGGCTCGCGACGGCAAGCTAGCTTAATGCTACGTTTGTACAACATACACAAACATATTGTTTGACCGCAAAAATAACACACAATTAAACGCGAACAACATTAGCAAATGTCAAAATGTGGGTTTGGTTAAAAAATAAATATAAAAACATGGTAAGGCAAAATACTGCAAGCCAAAGTTAGCCAAGCTAACTTTAGCTCAACTAGCTAGCTTACGTAAGTTGGATGAAAACAGAGATGATAGTTAAAATATGAGCCTTAGACAAACAATTATTGTTTTTTTTTACTCTACCTTTGTAACCCTCAAATATTTTTCCAACTAAAGTGTTGAACAAATAAAAGTAAATTCAATTACCACTGAAAACTAATGTTAGCTACGAAGGATGTTAGCTAGCTACTCGCTACTATTTAGCTAGCTAGCTAGCGTAATGTTAGCTAAAAACGATTTCTTAAAACACTAAAAATGTGCAGTTTTCAATTAGAGTTGGCTGTGAATTGGATGCTGGGTAGGTAGCTTATGTGTTGCCAGGTTAGGTTAATTAAATAACCTTCCAAATAGTTTCATTTGTGTTTATTTATATAGCCTGTTGGCATGTCCCAAAGGACATAGTAAATTGATATGTAAAAACACGAACTTCCAGCTAGGAGTCCTTTATTTTATGAACAGCAGGGAATGGGTGGATTTTGGTTTTAGATTATCTAATAGTGCCTCTACAATTCAAATAGAAGCTTGATCTTAGTTCAAGTCTTTTACATAGGGAAATTTGATATCAAACAAGATTGTCTAATTGACACTCCTCTATAATTCGTATATATTGACATTGGAGTGGAGTTTATTAGTAAAACATGTCCAGGGAAATCCCAGGAAAAAATTCTCTTAACTGTGGGTATGCTAATAAAAACCATAATACATTTTATTTGTAGAGCTCATCTCAGTGGGCATCTCATTTGGGCACCCATCATCAGACCCAAATAATTATTTGGGTCTTAGTCTACAAAATGTATTTCAAAGTCAATATAGGTGTGTGTTTCAAAAGTGTTATAATGTGTGGCTGAAATAAAATAAAACATACAGCCAACTCACTTTCAGGACTCATTTGTCATTCACAACGGTCACAAAGCCGTGTTGTGAGTGTAATGCCTGATGGAGTATTTTACTAAAGCAGAGGAGAAACTTCCTTGTGAACTTTGGCTGTAGTCAGAACTTGACACCATTTATCAGAAAAGGACAGAGTTTGATCATTCCCAGGCGGAATTTGCTTATTGTGCAGAAAATCACAAAGAGTGATGTAGATTTAGGTGCATGTAGATTAAAACAAGTCTCTCATCTATAGAGCTGTTTAAGCGTTCTCTGGAGGCCTTCGCCGATTCAGTCCCGTTGGCAAACAAATGTTTCTACCATTTCTGAAATAGCCCAGCATCTTATTCAATGTATATTTACTTAAAACAAAAAACAAAAGATAAAAAATAAACAAAAACAACACAAATTGCGTTCACTTCATAAGAAACAAACAAATGAAATCTCCTCATTCAACCCATTGGGAATGAGGGTACCAAGGGAGTGTATCCAATACACCTCCCTCTGAAGAAGGATTCTGTCCCTGCTGCCACCTCTCCGTGGCATATTCACTGTCTCAATGCCCATGTAATGTAGTTCACTCAAGCTGTGGTTATGACTATTAAAATGCCTGGCCACCGATGATTTATCATCATGATTACGAATAGAACACTTATGTTCACAAGGAAAGTGACTCTCAAATTGCAAGTGCATTTCAAACTCCGCCTAGATATTTTTATAAGAGGTCTATAAGACTCCCTCTGCTGGGATAGACCTGTTGTGCCAGTTGTAGACATCTATAATTAACCCCACCTGTGTCTATGGATTGTGAAATTGCCAATACACACGCTGAAGAAGGGCGTCTTGCCCGCAACGTCCGTGTGGCAAATAAAAAGTAAATTTGGAGTGCTGTCTTAGTTTTCCTTTCTCATTATCAACTACTTTAAGGATCCAGCACCCAGTTGTCATGGTATTATCGTGAGTTGAGTGCGTTGTATCTTATTTTCTACCATAGTCTTTACCACATTTATACAGGTAGTAACCTATTTTGATACATTTGAGGTAGAAGCTCATTCTGATACTTTTATAAAGGTAGTAGCTTTTTCTGATACATTTCCCTAGCCGACAGGATTGGCTACCCAAGTCTTTACCTAATTTATACAGTTCATAGCCTATTTTCGTACCTGACCGCATGTAAGAAATGTGTGTAAGCTTAGCAATTGCAGTGGATAATCTATATGTGAAAAAACAGGCTTTTTTTGTAATATTTTTGTGAATAGTTCTAGGTCTTTGAATTTACCTTTTTAACCTAACTGCAGAGAGACAGAGAAGCAGATAAACACTTACACACTCACGCAGACACACACATTCTCTACCAGAACCTTGACAGGTGTTAGATTAACTTAGTTGGGTGTCGGACCCGTTCATGCAAACCAAGTTAAATTAATGGAACAAATTTCCCTCCTGTAATTAAGATAAAATCCAGTGTCAGTTATAACCTTGCCTGTGCTAATTATGTACAAATGATATATCCTCTGTTGCACACAAGAAGATTAATCCACGTCTCCCATTGCTAACTGGAGCTGTGCATACACACGCACACATATAGACAAATGCACCCTTATGTATACTGAACAAAAATATAAACGCAACACTTTGGTTTTGCTCCCATTTTTCATGAGTTGAAATAAAAGAGCTAAGACTTGAGTGGCCTTTTATTGTGACCAGCCCAAGGCACACCTGTGCAATAATCATGCTGTTTAATCAGCATCTTGATATGCCACACCTGTCAGGTGGATGGATTATCTTGGCAAAGGAGAAGTGCTCACTAACACGGATTTAAACAAATTTGTGAACAAAATTTGAGAGAAATAAGCCTTTTGTGTGCATAGGAAGTCTTAGATCTTTTATTTCAAATCATGAAAAATGGGAGCAAAAACAAAAGTGTTGCGTTTATATTTTTGTTCAGTATATATGCATGCATATACACACTCACACACGTATACATAAATGCAGCAACAGCCAACCAGAATTAGATAGAGCTTACCAGCCTTTCCTGTCTGCTTGATGAATATTCATGATTTGACAACTGACTTGTCAGAGGAACGTATCACCGCCCATGTTGAGCTGTAGACTATATAATATTTTGCAGAAATAGCTTGTGTGCCAAACTGAATGGAGTCCTATGAACAGTGGAATGTTGTGTCACATTGAAATAAATATCTGAATACTTTACATAACATTGTAGGAATGACAAAGAAGAGGAAAGAGCTCAAAACGACAGTGCATGCTGGTCCTGAGAAAGTCTCAGTGTCTTAAACTTAAACTACAATCGTATCTAAACTGAATGCCTTAAGGTCTTGATTACAGTTAAATAAAACACTTGAACTTGAAATAAATCCAGCTTTAGGTGTCTTAAAAATGTTGCAGTTTGCTGTTTTTCTGGTGAGAAATCAGACCAATCACACAGACTCATCTTCTGATAGGTGTAAAGTTTATTGCAATTGCAAAACGGGTCTTATATTTCATTCTAAACTGGCTAAAGGTCTTAAAAATCCTTGAATTTAACTTGCAGACACCTTGAAAACACAATACAGTGTATAGTAGGCTACCAGACAGAGAAGCAATAAATAATTTGTTGATGCAAACAAGAGGCTTTTTCCCCCTTCAAGAAAACATGAGTTTTGTGCATGTGTGGCTGCCTGCCTGTGTTTATGTAAGTGTGTGTTATATAGTAACACCAGGTGGCACCAGATAGCTAGAAATCAAAGAAGTCATGAGGCCTGCATCTCTGCTTTCCTGCCTGCAGGCTTAACAAATAGACAGTATGAGTTTTATTCAATTTTAGATTCTCTGCTATAAACTGCTAAACTGCTTTCATTTTCTTCCCTTCATTTTTTCACAACTGAAAACAGTAAGAATTGTCTAAGAAGCTAGTAGTATCTTTTTGTTAAAGGATTTAATTTGAATTGAAAAGTGACTACTCTTACAAAATGACTGATGGTACAAAATTAAAACTAATTATGCTACTTTTTTCGGTAAGTATCTTCGGTAACAAACGGTCACGGTTGACAAGATTATAATGCTTTTAGTGGTTTTATCCTCCTGTCCTATACTATATTTAGGAGATGCTGAATGAACTTGAAATTCTACATGAAGATGCAGAAATACAGTGTCGTCTTTTTATGGGGAATGAATTGGGGAGAATTTACCCCTCACTAGGATCAATGTAGGGGAGTGTTATTTTAGCCTGGTGATAAAGTCCTGTCCACCTCCACACTCCAAGCATCTAGTTTTGAACCAATTGCTCTTCTGGATCCAGTTACAACCATGCAAAATGGACCACAAGGGACGATGCATGTCTTATTGTTCATCCTTTTTTTCTCACTTTCACATCTTGTGTATACATGCTAGAAATAATACATGGTATGCTTACAAAAAGGGACTCATTTCTTATTGTGGACGGCCTTGATTCTCCTCATGAAAAAGAAGACATTCCTTTGAATAGCAGTGAATAGCACAGGTTTATATGTGGAAATGTGGAGGGGATAAAAGTGAAACCGTAAATATACACAAACACGAATGTGATGACCATTACCTCTACATAAAGCCTTTGACAAAGAAAACAACGAAACACTGAAGTGACGTCCTATCATTATATGCACTAGCAAAACGTCATATCAAAATACACCATAAGAGTATTCCTTTCCCCTACAGTGCATAACCATGTGGTGGAGAGACTCTAAACCAAATAGGGCTTTTTAAGCTTTTAGTATCCAGGGAAGGGTTTTCCTGATCACACATGCTCTTTTTCCGCAGCGCCCTGTATCACATTCATACAGTTATACACATTCACACGTCGGGGCTGCCCAGTACAACAACAGTCTTCTACTGTTGGACACTAAGCAGTTTCACCAGAGCACACTGTCAAGTGTCTTCCTTAAAGGCAAATCAGCTGTAGTAGTTGAGGGAGGGCAGAGTGTTATTTGTTCACTTTCCCCTCCCAGATTTACAGGTTTTTCCAATGTAATGACAGCAAATGTCTTAGCCGGTCCGGGGACTCAAACCAGTCACAAGCCAGCTTCTCTTTTAAGCCGCTGCTACTCCTTTGGCCACAGCTGCACTCATGCATACAGTTCCTCCAAGAGGGGTTGTTGGTAGACATGGGACTGCTGTAGGTGTGTCACAGTATTCTGCCTTTTTGTAGAGAAAGCCCTGCCTCAAGTGCATTTTGCGGCGATAAAAAAAGCGGATTGTGTGACGTGCACTGTTTCCATAAAACAATCAACAAACAACATAACTTGCAAACTGTACTTATGTCCAGCTCTGAAACACTTGAGCTCCACGCTGACTCTTTACGTTCTTTCCTAGCATTCCTTTTGCCACTTTCATTCTGGTTGTTGCAGTAAACTATTAGCTTCTTACAAATTGTGAGATTTGCCTCTTCTTCCTTATGATTGGTTGGCTCACAAAAAAAGGTCATGTTGTCTCTTAATAGTTTCACTCTTCTCAACTTTAGAAAGCAGTCCTCTCTGCCTAAAAAATAGGCCAGGTGCTGTGATTTTTCCAAAATGGCCACTTGACTTGTGGCCAATCTCCAGTTGGTTTAAGTAGAAAATAGAAAAATAATGTGAACGCAGCCTTTTTCATACAGTACTTCTCTATTAATTTGGGGCCATCTTTCCCCTCCGCCTCTTTCCCAGCTTTGTTCAGCCAGCCACAGATGTTTTTAGCCCAGCACCACTACATGTCACAAGCACTTAGCCTGATTTCTTGATCTGTAGATAAAAGGGCATGCAAGCACACACAAATAATTAGCTCTGTGAATCACAGTTGCATAAAACGGGAAAAAATAAACATTTAACAAAAGCAGTTAAGGTTTTGCAAACAACAATGACCATACCTTCACAAACAGATAATTGAGACAACCATTATTTAATACATTTGGGGAATATTGGAAATTGTATCCTTCATTTTCAGTTAATTGAATTAAAAAAGAAAGGGGAATTCCTGTAAGTGAGCTGAAAATTATGAACATAATCTCTCAGAAAAAAAGGTACAGATCTGTACCTTTGTCACTGGGGCTGTACCTTTAAACGTTTTTTTTCTGACAGTGTAGTCCATATGATGGTGACCGTGTTGCTGCTATACCTGAGTGCGCTCAGCCTCGGTTCCATCCCAGCGTGTTTGCCCAGCACTTCGTCAATGTCTCTCCTAATTCACCATCATGAGTCTGGGCATTAATGGGATTGTAGCTAAGCCTATTTATTGCCATCAGGGAATTGAGGCTACATACAGTGGGTGAGGGGTTAATTAGAAACAACTGAAGGGGTCAGAGGTTTGTGTGTGTGTCGTGTGTGTGTGTGTGTGTGTGTGTGTCTTTGAGCGCATGTGATCATGAGGGGGCTGCACCTTAGGTAATAGGGGGTGGATTTTAAACGAGGATCCTCGGGAGAAGATTTATCCGCGGGCTGTGACACGGGGGACAAATAGTGCTGATAGGTGAAGGCCCCTCGGTGTAGACACCAGGCCAGATGACAAATAGGGTGTGTGTGTGTGTGTGAGAGAGAGAGAGGGGGAGAGGGAGAGGTGGAGGGGGTAAATAGGATGCCAGACCATATTCACTTATCACTGAGTCAGGTCCTTTTCCTCGAATCCCCTCTCGACATCCAACGGGGACCCATTCGCTTTTCTCTCGCTCTTTTTCTCTTGTTTCGTCCCTACCTCTCTCTCCTCCTATCTACCTCTCTTCTCTTTAATGCTCACTTCCACCCCCCCCCCTCACCCCCATCCCCTCTTCCCTCATCTCCTCTCCTCCAGCGCTCTCAGCGGTATCTCCCCAGCCTCTCAGCCTTCCCATATACGCCGCCTCAGATAAGGGAGGAGAGGGGGGCTCCCCGACTGACAGGGACCCCAAATTAATTTACAAGCGATGATGCCGTTTCCAGGCTGATAGAACAGTCTTCATACAATATGGAGGGACGGGGGAGTGACGCCTCTTGAGGCTCCGCCGGGGAGGGAGTGTGACCACTGCTATCTTTGTAATTATAGGGAGAGACCTCGATCCTCTCTCTCTCTCTCCCTGAGTCTCTCTTGGTCTCTCTTTCTCAATAAACGGTGTCGAAGAAACTCGAGAGACAAATCCAAGCGTGCTGCTGCGGATATCGGCGATGAAGAAATCAGTGTTTTGGTTCCTAGCTCTCCCAGGTTCTCTTACTTTCATATTAGACATTATGGTTTAATTACTCTTGTTCCTTAAGGTCTTTCGGTGGCGCATGTCAAGCATAATGTATGAAGAAAAGAAAATGGAGCGACAATTGGGATAGCTTCAAAATCAGGCCGAAAACCATCCAATGTCACAGTATAATTAAATATTGAATTAATTATTAGATCATACATTTTATATTCTCTAACAATCAAAGCAGTTTGAATGAAGGTTGATTATCTGTACATTTTTTATGAGCGCTTATAATGCAAATACATTAGTGCTATTTTTTTCTTGTTTCTTTTAATAGGCCCTAGATGGCCATGTGAAAAAAATCATCATATCAATTGTATTAAATTATATATTTTAATTCCTTGTGCTGATAAAAATACATTTTACATAACCTATTACAGATACATATTTTACTTATTGTTCCCAAAAGAGTTTGTTTTAAGCAGACAATTGCGTCACTGTTGTCTCCCACCGCTGTTACTTTCAACACTTACTGTACGATTCTCCACAGCTCTATGGCCTAATAGGCTTACTGCACCGTAGAACCTAAAGAAATGTAAGTGGATTAAGAAAATCGGTTTTCCAGTTAATGTAGCATTTATTAGCCACTGCCAACAGTTGATATTGGACTCCAGCTTATATTTTGGGAGGTATTATGCCCCTGCGTTTTTTGGCATACATGCTTCAAGGTCCCTCGACAATCCCTACATAATGAGGAAATAAAAAAAGGCGGTTTGGACCCGAGCCAGCGGTCATGGTTTGCTCTCAAACTGTCAAGGGCTGGTCCTCAAGTCTTCTCCTTCACCTAGCTCACTGAGTGGCTGTGTAAGATTTTGCCTATAGATACTCATGAGCTGTCTGGGTGCTTGCGGCGTATAGCTAACTCGCTAATGATGCTTGTAGTCTCTGTCTTAGTATTACAAAAATCCCCCGGCCATTTCGCAGCCTCTTTACAGCGGAGACAGCCAAATGTGTTCATGGGGTGTCAGTTGGGTATGGCAGGTTATGGCCACCTTAGCCCAAGTGATTCCAAATTTGACCTTGTAGTTTCAACATTATAATGGAGAGTAAAGAATAAAGATCAAGCAAAGAAATATTTTAGAAGCCATATCTAAAAAAAAACACTTAATTCACATTCGAGTGTGTGTCCTTCCAAAGTAAGGGAATGGATTTGTCCACATAGTTTGCACAAAAAATGCTTTGTGAGCTGTGAAATGGATGATTTGTCGAAGGCAGCGTTTTGGGGGGCAGCTGCAAGCCGTCATATAGTCCTGCCCTGATGGGAGTCCAGCAAGCCGACACACACAGACTGGTATAAATTGACATGGCAAAACCGATTTGGGTCCAGTTAGCGTGTAAATGTGAGACAAAACTCCCAACATCATCATCAGATCTGGGTTTCTGGCTTACAATGTAATGGAGATTAATTCATAAGAAACATGACACAGTGTTTGGACAGTGGTTACCAAAGGTTGGCCAGGACATGCCGCCATGTTGGACTATGACTATGGCATCAAAATGAAAAATTGTAATGTTATCACCTCGTCCTCCTTGTTCCTTTTCACCCCTTTTTTTTGTAGAATTTGATCACAACTGCCCAGAAATTAGGGATGTCAGGGAGGAAGACGTGTTAATGTTTCAATCTTACCTTTTGTTGTCAGTCCTCCAACATGGCGGCATGTCCATCACAAAAATGAACAACTCTCCAAACATTCTATGACGTTGTTTCATGTACAGTTGTACCTTGTAGGCCTTTTTTTTTTTAAGTTTTGATAAACATGTGCCTAAATTCTGAGTAACAACATGGGATATAATATACATCCTTTCATTCAGTGAAACCTTCAGTGAAATCGTGGTTTTAGAATCACTCAGTTGATTTGAGATTAAGGCAAAAACGTTTTTGCATGCTGTGGCATGTGTTTAGTTGAATCTGAACACAATCACAGCCTCCAGCTATAAGGAGTGTGCACACTTACACAACCAAGATGATTTGGTTTCCCATGTTGAATACATTGTCAGAAATGAGTAGCCTGAAAAGTCTGATTTAATGGCTTTTCATTTAAGGCCACCAGACAATAAAAGATAGAAAATTTGAATGGGAATGTAGACTTCTGATATCTGCTGTATATAATCTGTGGGACCATATTCTCCAGAACATTACCATGTTGACACGCTCAACATGGTAAGAGGGGGCTGGCATTGAATCAGAAGCTACTTGGCGACAGTTGCAGGGCAAGATCATGGAGCTAAAGTGGCTGCCACAGAAAGCTGCGGTGGCCAAATTGTGCTTATCTACGGCTATGGTCCTTGTAGAGACGGAGAAGTGCAAATCCAAAGCTGAAAACTCCATTAGGCCGAGTCAGTCATGCATCCGTGTGCTTTAGTGCCAAACAGCACTGTAAATCAGCCTCTCCTTTCAGTTTCACTGAAGAAAACAATATGGGTAGTGTCTGGGTACTGAGCATTAGACCCTTGGGTTACACACACACACACACACACACACACACACACACACTGGGGGCCTGGATGCTACAGAGTGAGACCAAATGCTCTGATCCAGGTTGAACTAACCACTGACATGTGCACCTGTCAGACATGGGCTGCTGAAGGTGTGTGTGCATGTATATGTATGTATGTATATGTGTGTGTGTGTGTGTGTATGTATGTGGTGCATATTTGGTGTGCACATGTGTGTTATAGTATTTTGACAACCAAACTTGCAGTCCCCAGTATATTCATATTCATCATTCATTGAGCTGGCCCATCCATTCTTTTGTCTTGGTTGGACATTTGTACACTGTTGTATTGTGATTTAATGCCAGGGGTTGTTTTTGCCGTACGTCTTTTTGAGTATACCTTGTTTCTATTTTGTGCCAACAAAACAGTACTAGCTACACACACACACGCACACACACACAACTATCACTGTAGGAATCATGTGGCTAATGACTGATTGACTGACTGTGTGACTAAATATTTCACAATGTGTCACAGTATGAGTTCCTCATCGAAATGGATTTGGGCTCTCTCTGTCTCTCATTGCTTTCTTTCTTTCTTTCTTTCTCTCTCTGTCTCTCTCACACATACACACTCTCACTCTCTCTCTCTCACACACACACACATATACTGTGTATACACAGACACAGACTGTAAAGTAAATGGATTTGGAGTGTGTCCGCCCGTCCTAATCCGTTGGCCAGTTAAGGCTGAGTGAGGCCTAGCAGGTGCTAGACACTTGTCTGTGGAATGTAGAGGGCCAGACCTTGGACCTCCCACCAGGACCGGACTGCCTCTATGCTGCTTGTGTGTGTGTGTGTCTGTGTGTGTGTGTGGGTGAGTGGGTGGGTGAGTGGGTGGGTGGGTGGCGGTCACCACCTGCTCTCAACCTAATTTCAGTTTTCCTAGGACCGAAACATCACACTGGAAGGAGAGTGTTTATGCAAATTACAATGTATCAAATTAGAAATTCTGAATGAAAAATGTCTTCAATACCACAAAAAAGTTCTTTTGCTGATGAAGGAATAATGCAATAAATATTGATGGAAATTCATTTGCAAACAACTAAGGACAGGTCAGGCATGTAATAGACATGTACTTGGATGTTATTGCATTCATATTTTCAAAAATAGGCTAGCTCACTAGCACAGTAATTAGGCCTAACTAGGTATACAGTATGCATTTAAGTCAATTTATGCAAGGTTCATCAAAATATTTTAATTTGTTCATTTCAAATGGTTTTGGGTCAGTGTACAGAAAATGTGTCATATCTAGTGAGAGTAATCTATCAGTAGTTTTTCTTTGTATTTGGTTCGATTACATCTTGAGGATTTCAGCAATGTGTCATGTATTGGGAAAATACTCAGGATCAATAGCAAGGAGGTTGTGGAAGATAAAAATGCAAAAGTGACCCATATGATCTCAATTCACCTTATGTTTTATACGTAAAACTTCTGCATTCCATGTCTTTACAGCAAATAAAAAACACATTTTACTCACCTGAACCCATTGGATTTATATTTTTTGGTCAAAACCTTTGTTTTGGATCTTGGAAATCCAGTTATTTTGGAGTCCTTTTAACGGTGCAATTTCAAAAACGACCTTTACCAAAGCGTACCTACACGCCTGGTAGTGAAATTTGCAGGCCGAGGCTCTGTGTAAAATATCTGTCCACTACGACCACATAGTCATGTGTAATGCACCGTTGCTTCCATGTGTATGGTGCCTACCATGGTTGTATGGCCATGAGTCAGTGCATTGGAATATTGCCAAGTGAATTTTTGCACTTTGTTGTGTCAAATATGATCAAAATCAGCTGACATCAAAGAAGAATAACAACTTGCCTAAAACTAATAAATTCTCGTAAGACTTTCCATTTTTCTGGTGAGTATGTTTTCTGTTTTGCGGTCGGGAAGCTTGTCAATTCGCTTCAGCCCAGTTGATGAAAACCTGCTTAATTAGCATTTTGGGCCTTATTACACATTTTAAGTGTGCTTAAAATTTGTCTGACAGTTGGAATACTCGGACTACATAGCTATTGATGTGCGTTTTGTCCAATTATAGTTTTGCGATAATTGTCTAGTTGTGGTTTCTGATATTGATATTTTACATTTTATTTGGACACCTTAGAAAAGGTCCAAACATCTCTGGTGGCATTTCCATCACAAAACTCACGAGAATAAGAAGATAAGAACTGCCCATGCAAGGAAATAGCAGTTGCGCATGTGCAGGTAGTTCTCACTCGAGAGAGAACTTGGTCTTTGTGAGCACTATGGCAGCTTCCAAGCAGAAATCCCTATATGAGTGCACACACAATCTGAAGGAACAAGAAAAGTTCATTCCCCACACACAGTTACTCTGTGAGCTCTCCAAGCTTTTTTTCTGCACTCAAGATTTATTTCATTTTGACAGTCTAGGGCGGGCTCAGGCCGTTGTTACTGTAAAGTCCCCGCCCTTGTCTGAAACTGTGTTGTGATTGGCTTGTACTCTGTGCTATGTCAATGCAGATTAGAAAAAAAGAAGATGAAGAAGAGAGGGGCAGAAGTGGGCAGGTTTTTTCTTTGTTGTAAACAGTGGCTCTAGGGGAGTATATTCATCAAACCCTGCTTGTCTGTGTGTGTGTGTGTGTGTGTATGTGTGTGTAACATAATGATGATGAAATCAATAATGACAGTGAATGCTGACTGACAGCTCCCATTTGACACACACACACATGTAAAAATGCGCATGTAAACCTGTGTAAACACCCATTAACACATTCAAAAACATACTATAAACCGATTAAAGAAAGCTCCATCCAAGTTTCACTCACAACTTGAACAAGCTATAAGAAAAACTGCAGACCATCCCTCTCCTTCTCGCGGCTCGGTTTTAAAACCCCTAAGGACTATTTTCCCAAGCTTCAACACTATCAGCCTAACAGCAGCCGGCCTTAAATGAGCGTGAATCAGCAGAAAATCGCTCTGTGCACCGTCTCCAGCCTTTAATGTAGATTAATGCTACCTGCCTGCCTTTTGGCTGCTGCTACGGCAAGCAATTAAGAACAATAATCTCCTCTTTATGGTCCGCTCTTTTAGTGGGCTAATACCCTCCAACCCATAACCCCCCCCCTGTCCTCGTCCTCTTGCCAAATAAAAGATAATGAGGAAAGTTTGGAGGGATTTCTCTGGGGGTGTCGATGTTATTGTAGGCGCTAAATGGAGTAGTTTTTGTGGGCATCATTGTTATTCGAAGATATGAATAGCATGAGTCATATTGCTCAGCACTGTAAACAATATGCATTATGTTCACCTGTAAGATAACTTGTGTTTCGACCAATCCCCACTGTGTGTGTGTGTGTGTACATGTGTACCATTTCAGCATAGGAGACGCAACTGGAATTGAATGAAGGTAGACGGTTCAGCCACTGATTTATTTCTCTGCCCCTCTCTCTCTCTACCTCTCTCCCTCTCTCTTTCCCTGCCTCTGTCTCTCTCTCTCTCCCACTCTCTCTCTACCCCGCTCTCTCTCATTTTTCCCCGTGTCAAAATGATTGATGGCGGCCAGCGAAACCGGGTGTCCGGCATTACACCTCCGACAAATGGCTCCGGCCCGCTCGGCCAGGCCTTGGACCGGACAGAAATCGATATTTCACCATTTAAAATCTATCAGAGGGAAGATTTTTTTGAGAGCGCTTACAGCTGTCCGCATTGCCTCCCATACCCCCCCCCCCCCCCCCCCCCCCCCAAACACCACCCCCCACCTCCCCTCGCCCCCTCCACCCCCGCCCGCGAACACCGAATCCGACACTTTGTAGTTACGAGTAATCAATAAGCCAGCGCCTTCACAGATCTTAAACCGCGGTCGCCTCGGAGCGGTGATGGATGGCGAGGAAGGCCGCGATTCATTTTGTCAGGCCATTACGCCGGTGAATCCTGTCCACTTCTGCCCGTTGATTTCATCCTGCAGACGATCATTTTTCACACTTCACAAGAGGCAGAAATGGGTTGAGATGAATAGAGAAAGAGAGAGAGAGAGAGAGAGAGAGAGAGGAGGCAGACGAGGAAAAGAGAGGACAGAGACAAAGGGAAGGTAGACGGAGAAAGAAGGAGAGTCGGGAAGACAGGCCGAAAGAGAATGAGATAAAAAGAAGAAGAGACTCGGAGCGAAACGGAAGGATCGAAACAGAGGAGGGGGGAGGAGATCATAAACAGCAGAAAAAGAGAAAGCACAAGAGAGTGAAGAAAGACAGTAAGAGAGAGAGAGAGAGAGAGAGAGAGAGCAAAAGAAAGAGAAAGCAGAGCTGTAAGCCAGACTGTAGAGGTGCCGTTTCAATTTCCCTATTTCAGTAAGTGGAGCTGTACGGATTTGCTGCCCTGTCGAGTGTGAAAAGCCCATAGAGGCTGGACAAACACACTTTAGTAGGCGCTTACTATGTGACATATGAATGCAGTTATCATATGAATGCCTTGTAACCCCAGTTTTAGTTTCATTTTTTGTGTTTTAACTTCCACTTAAGGGTTATACGGTCCGCTATGGGTTGAGAGAACAACCCTTTGGCTCATGAATCCCTCTCTAAAACCATTGGAAAAACTACAACAGCGACGATATGCTAGACGTGGTAAATGACCTAAGTGAACTCTTTTGCCTTTTGTGTTCTTCGTGTGTGTGTGTGTGTGTGTGAACAGGCATGAGCGTGTTTACCTGTGTTTATGTGTGTAAGCGCGTGTGTTTGCGTCTGTGTCTATGCGTGGCTGTGTGTAACCAAATCAGTCAGGGGGGAAATTGATTTTTTTTCTTCTTCCCTCCCTCACTGAAAACATTTTATCGCTATAAAGCACACAAGGGTAAAGTAACCATGAACAAGTCCCACTAGTCAAACATATTGCGTTTACAAAACAGCAAAGTGGTAAATTAGTCGAGGTAAAACGCACTGCGCTTCCACACAGTAAAATATTGTGTTATTACTCTGCTCCGTGTTCAATTATAAGAGCCATTCACACAGCACTTGGTGTAAAATATCGGCATAAAGCAAGTGGACTTAAGATTGGAGAGAGAAAGGGAGAGATCTTTTCCTCATGATTTACTTCAAGGATGGCCCCCGCTTTGATGCCTCCCTTCCTTCCTTCCTTCTTTCCTTCCTTCCTTCCTCTTGTCACCTTCTGTCTTTTGCCTTAATCTATCTTCCCTTTCCTCCCTCCCCCCTCTTCCCCTTCCTCCCTCTCTTGGCCCGGCTCCCAAAGACCCACGGTGTTCTTGTTGGATCTGTCTTGCCTCGGAAAACAAGCGACAGCTGCTGTGTGTGTGTGTGTGTGTGTGTGTGTCGGTGTGTGTGTGTGTTCGCGCTGTCCCGTTGTCGCTGTCTCGCCCCATATGTTGGCCCTCACCTGCTGGCGGGCGAGGATTATGAGCTACAAGCCCCTTATTAAAACTGGATTTGTTTACCCTCCCGCCTGCGCGCGGCGACAACAAAAACAGTACGACCCGTCCGTCGCTCGGCCACCGTGAGAAAAGCAATGGCGACCGCAGCGTGCCGGCGATATAAAATGAGTAAAAACGCAAAGACGAATAAAGGCGTACTGTGTATATCATTTAAATAATAAGCCATGAGAGGCCGTCATCAAAGCGGGGGACACACTACACGACTGAGCAGACTATAAAAAGGTTGGACATCATACATTTAAAAACTGCCATTCGCTTGTGTTGGAGAGGTGTGTATATGTGACAAAGAGTTGGATTTGGTGAAAACACACTACCTGAGTTTTTATTTCACTTTTATTTCAACATGCAACCAAAACAAACCGGAAGGTCCAGCATTTTCCTGTATTTCCTGTATTTTTTTCCGTCTCAGGTGCTCAACTCTCATTGGCTATTGCCGCTCTCTGTTCAGATTTGAGTCGTTAATGATTGGTTCTCACTACAAGGGGCTGTCAAGACTTGTCCAATTTCGAGGTGTAAAAGTCACACGTTTGAAATAACGGTGATGGATGAGATTGGGAGGCGAGAGATAAAAGTCCTGAACCCTCACAACACACTATAACAGGTGTTCTCAGTAGAGTCTGCAGGTTTTCAAAGCACTACAGCAGCTAATCTGACTAATTTGCACACCTTCAGCCAGAGAGGAGGAACTAATCAGTGAAATGAGCTGCTGTAGTGATTGTTCGTAATAAAAACCTTATTGATATTATAAACCAGCAGTAACACAACTTTGCAATAAAAAATGTGCAAATGTTGGCAAAATCATTTATTCTTTTTTCAATAATAATTAAATGTTATATTTTTACCTAGCAGTATAGTGCTAAACAATGCGGCCGTATATAAGTAGTGGTATGAGTGGTGATTTTTGGTTTGGGCATCAGTGTTTAGATTAAAGGGACAGTTCACACCAAAATGAAAATTCAGTCATTAACTACTCACTCCCATGTCAGTCAAAACTCCAATGAAGTTCGTGCAAAAAACAAGCAAACACAGAGCAAGTTAGTTCATCTCAGCCTTCTTTCAAACTATTGAAGTTAATGGAGCCATCTTTGTACAGCTCCAAAAAAACATAAAATGTCCATCAAGTGTCTCATATTTCTCATAACAGCTTGTGCAGCATACAAATGGCTACAAAACACTTAGATTATGCTGCACGAGCTGCGTGGAGACATTTGACGGACGTTTTATGCTTTTTTTGGAGCTGTAAAAAGATGGCTCCATTAACTTTAATAGTTTAGAAGAAAGCTAAGATGGACTAACTTGCTCTGTGTTTGTTTTTTGTCCGAACTTCGATGAAGTTTCGACGGACATGGAGGTGAGTAGTTAATGACTGAATTTTCATTTTGAGCTGAACTGTTCCTTTAACTGTTATTTTTTCTCTCCCTCTCTCTTTCTCCTTCCCTCCATCTCTCTGTCTCTCCCTATCTCTTTTTTCACTTTCTCCCCATTTCTCTCAATGTTTTCTCTCATTCTCTTTATCTCTTTTTCTTTTCTTTCTCACTCTCTCTCCTCTCATTCTTTCTTCTCTCTATTTTCTTTCACTTCCCCCTTCTTTCTCTCTGTTTGTCCTGTTGCCTCCTTTTTCTTTTTCTCCTCTCCCTGTCCTTAGTCCCATACCCCCCCCCCCCCCCCTCCCTCTCTCCCCCTCTCCCCCAACCTCTCTTGTCCAGCAGTGATGATAACACAGTGGCCCCTTAATAGGAAGCCATCAATCACAATAAAGCTTCCAATTTTGGCCGCTGAGTCTCCTCCTCTCCACCGCCGTTTAAAATCCCCATTAATAGCGATGATAACATAGTTCTCATCTACCCCACCCCCACCCCAACAGTTTCCATTTACCTCCCCCCCCAACCCCACCCCCTTTCCTACACCCCCCCACCCCATACCTCTCACACACCCCTCATCCCACCACCACCACCACCACCGAACGACTGCAAAGTCAGCATCTCTTTTATGGAAATTAATGGGGAGTGTGACAAGATATGCGGGGGTCAAGACAGGAAGGGAAATACAGGGAGTGAGAAAGAGACAGAGAGAAAGAGAGAGAGAGAAGAAGAAGGCAGAGACCGAAAGAGAGAAAGAAGGAAAGAGGAGGGAGATGGAGAGAGGGGCAGAGAAAGAGACAAAGTGAGAGAGGAAGAGAACAAGAGAAAGCGGGAGAGCGAGAAGGGAGGAGAGAAAAAGGGACAGAGAGGCAGAGAAAGGAGGGGGAGAGGGAACGAAGGGGGAGAGGGGGGCAAAGAAAGAGTGAGAGGAAGCGAGAGAGAGAGAGAGAGAAAGAGGAGAAAGAAAGGGGGAGAGAGAAAAGACAGAAAAGGGGGGGATAGAGAGCGAGGCAGAGACAGTCGGAGAGGGAGAGGCGAAGTCAGCATCTCTTTTATGGAAATTAATGGGGAATGTGACAAGATATGGGGAGTCGAGAGAGAACGAGGGAGGGAGAGAATGAAAGAGAGAGAGATGGAGGTGTAGTTGGAGAGACTGCTGGCTTGTCAGTTCCCAGAGTACACAGATGCGACGTAGGGAAAATGGCTGATTTGGTTTTGATTATCTCGCTTTACCCTAATGATTTTTTTGCACCGTTACCTGGCTCTATTGCGCTTGTAGTGGAGAGGCATTCTGCTATAGGGTCCTATCTGTTTGTGTGTGTGTGTGTATGTGTGTGTAGGTTTATTTTTGTACTTTTATCCTTATGGGAACCAAATGTAGACAGAATGTAGGATAGAAAGATGAGGAAAATCCGCCAAACTGATGACATTTTGCCACTCCTTATGTCTCCAAGGAACTTTTTTAGAGTTAAGACTTAATTTGGGTTCAGATTAGAATTTTAGAATTTTATAGAAAACACAAAACATTGATTTTGAAAGTCCCAGCTGAAACCGCATTGTATGCCATGCTTGAATACACAGAGTCAATGTGAATGTATAATTTGAAAGGTCATATGCATACTCTACTCATACTCTGTCTATTTGTTGTGTGTCTTACACTGTATGTGAAGTCCCGTTCTTTTACAATGTGTTAGTATGTACTGTGACACCCTGTAAGTTATCAATATGTCTCTGCACCAGTGTCACTGACACATTCCTGGTCATTTATTATGCTTTGGGAACGGGAAAGAGAAAGTCATTCTGATTCTAAAGTGGTACTGAACATTTCTGACGTTAGGGGACTATTTCAGATCAGGCATGGTTTATTTAGGTAAAATAGAGGATCTTGTAGTGAATAATCCCTCCTTCAGACTGATGATACTGTCTTTTTTTAAGAAAATCAAACTTCTGAATCTATATATCGCTCTGAAAATATAGTAATTTTGTTTGCACTGTTCGTTGTTGGTCTTGTGGTGACTGGAGAGCAGATAGTACAAATCTTTTTATTTACCACTATATCAGAAGGCAGAAGATCTTAACACACACGCTTGTGTCTCATTTCTCTGTTTATCACAGCTGTATCAGATGGGGAGTTTTTTGTCAGAATTGCCAGAAGGGGGCACAAAGCTACTGGTTTAGTGTCAAACAGAGTGGCGGTTCAGGCCTCCATCCCTGGTCTAGAGGCCCTCAGTCCGTCACAAAGCTCTTATGCTTTTATATGGGAGTTTTTAGTTTTTGTAACATTTGCAGGAATAATAACTTGTTGCAACTGATTATCACTAGCAGTTGAAATCTTGAAATGATGATCATAGGTGGAATTAATCCTTAGCAGCAATAGATATTTTTTTTTGTTTTACATTCTCATTACTGTAAAATAAGATTTCTAAGATTATATTCTTTCTATATTGTATTTTCTGGAAATCCTAATTTGTTGTGCAAAAAAAAATAATTTTTGAATCAAGTTAAATCAAGGCTTTAAGCTAAGAAAACAATATTTAAGACAATTTATAACAGTAAATGAGTAACAAAAAACTATATGATACTTTATAGCAATATTATAAAGTGCTCAGAAAACAAAAACTATCATACTTGCATATGAGTGTAAACATTATGTTTGCAGGAATATGAAAGTTTTAGCTATGGAAAAAGGTTTATGGATAAAGAATGACATCAAAAGTACCAGATGTCTTTCATTCACATTGGAAAATTTAAGAAAATCCTATAAATTACACATTTGAATTTTGTGTTTTCAGTGAAAACACAAATAAAACACAACGTGAACACACAAATAAATGCAAACCAGCAAGAATACGTGCAGATAGATTAAAAACATGACTAATAAAATGAAACACGTCTTGCAGTGTGCATGCATACGAGAGTGTGTATCAGTGACAACCTTTTTTTTTTTTTTTTAATAAGTGAGAAATCAGGTGCAGGTTAAGTAGCTCAGAGGCGGGGACAAAAGCCAACTTCCTCTCTGCTTGTCACCTTTTGTGCCGCAGCGCATTGGAGGATTGAACCTGTCAGTCAAGACTTGAACCGGCATGTTGTCCCTGCAGCAAGACAATAAAAAAAACCTTTTCCTGGCTTAACCCTTTGAAGGGGCTTTTAATGGCATTTAATGAGACAAAAAACATCACTTTGTTCACATGACAAACAACATGCAACATACCATGTAATACAACAATATGTAGAGAATGGATTGGATAACTACTGCATACTTTCTTAACACTGGCCTGTTCCCGGGCCTTCAAAAAAAAAAAGTTTGTGGATGTGAAGAAAAAAAAATAACGCCTTAAACGTTTTGAAAATGAATGGATGTCTTGAACATCTTCATTTTTTAGTAAAATACAGCACCCAAATTCATCAGTATGCCTCAGCTCTCTGGACCTCTCTTGGTCTGAGGATCAGCACTTCACATCCTGAGGAAAACCATGTGATGTAAATTTGTGTTAATATAGCAGACGTTTGAAAATGAAGGATTTCACCAAGATTTCTTGTCTTGACCAGATCACTATCAGTTGATCAATGACATGATGTCTAATTTTGACCAATATAATGTCTTACCCCAAAACATACACATTTTGTGTCCTTGAATTTCAACAAAGAAGACCTTGAAAGTCATTGAAAAGTCTTTGAATTTGATGTTCAGGTAAGTATTTTTTTCCAATGTTATGCTTTCTATTCAGTTCCTCTTGTAAAATTGTGCAAAAAAAAGTGCAATTATTCACCTTGATTTACTTTTTATTTTGTTTTAAAGGGAACTATTTCCATCATTCAGTTTTAATAAATGTATTTTCAAGTATCAACAAAAATGGGGAACCCTCCTGATAGCCACTGGGTATTTCACACACTGGTGTGTATATGTGTGTGTCTGTGAGTTGTGTTGTACATTTACAGTAAAATATTCAGTCCTTTTTCATTTGAAGAAGTCCATGAGTCCATTAATTTGCTTTTTATAAACCACAGCATATCGTAAATATAAGTGTGGGGAATAAAACAACCATTTATCACATTTTTGTCGTGCATTGGTTGCTCAGAGAGAGAGAGAGAGAGGGAGTGAGGGAGTTGGGTGCAGATTGAAAAAAGTTCCCCCGGCCTGGCCAAGCATCACAGACATCAAAGTGAAGACATTGTTTGGGAGGAACAATGGCTGCCGTCACAGTCCAGGAGTTTGTGTGTTGTTGCGTGTTTGCGCTCCCAGAATCCCCCTCTGACGGCGAAATCAGTGGATTATCAAGCCGGCAGATGCAAACCGCAGAGAACAATATCATCCGCGGCCCTCAGAGGGGAATCCTCAGAGGCCCGTCTGTAAAAGACACACAGATAAAATCAAACAAAGAAAGTAGGTGTTGCTGCTAAAACCCGGACAGCGTCGAGATATCGCCTCCATACCAAGACGTTCTGTTTATTTACTTTGATTAAATGGTACCTTGACTTAAAGCTCACTCAGCTTGTGTTGGCTCATTTTAAAATACAAAATTTAATACGCATGCTAATCATATGAAAACTGGTAGAAAAATATATCGCGACAACGTATATAGAACTACCCATGAAAAGCTTATTTTTGTTTTCATTCCTATTCAAGAGTGCCAAATTTCAAGAGCGCCAAATTTCCTCATGGGGATCAATAAAGTTTATTTTATCTCTATGTTCAACCTCATGACCATTTGAATTTCATGAGCGAATATGTGACATGAGCAATTAATGGTGCTGGATCCAGACTACATATAAACCACATTTGGAGTGTGAGGATTTCGAATTGATTGCACTTTTAAAACTCAGGCCTCGGTTTCGGTTAAGGGAGCCAATAAAGCTGCAATTCAATAAATGTATTTTTGAAACGTAAGATTACAAACTCTTATTCCCTTTTAAGCACATGTGAATCTCAGCAGCCGAAGTTATAGTTTTTACATATTTTCTATGCTCTGCATGCGTAAACCTCATCACCAAATTAGCCTTTTTTTGTTTTTCAGCTAACATTTCATGCCCGCGCGTTGAAAATACTGTATCTCATGATTTCTACCTAAGGTCATCATTCAAAATGCATGGCAAAAATGGAGCTGAGATGACAGCGTTTTACCCGGGCGCAAGCAATATAACATAACTCAACCCATTTACATCAGTGCATCCATTTATATAGTGTGTGGCCCAAGTGGGAATTGAACTCCCAGTCCTGGTTTTGGCTCTGTAGGAGGATCCAGATGTCATTTAATGTTTCATTCTATTACCATCCAGCATCATTCAGTCACAAAGAAATACACTAAATTGCCTTTCAAACAGCCTAAACTTTCTGGCGCTCATCGTGTGGTCCTATGTGCCAAACCCCAGCCATCTGGTACTCTTAAAGAGGTTAAAACAAATGCGAAGAATTATTAGGAAATGCCATTGAACCCAACTCGTGTACAAGAGTACTCTGGGATGGACTTTCCCGGTCAGTTGGGAGCATATGGGAATGCCATCAAACTGTGATTTGCTGTGTCGACATCCTTATAACCTCTGGGATGCTTCAGCCATTGAGGTCCGGGCTACCATCCCTTCCCCGACACTTCAAAACCACAGACAGACTGGTGGGGATAATGCAAAACATAGAGAGAGACTGGAAGACGGAGAGAGAGAGAGGGAGAGAAAAGTCGCAGACAAAAAGGGTGAGAGACAAACAGAGAGAGAGTCTGAAAAGGATAGAGAGGGTGAGAGACAAACAAATTCTGTTCCTGCTAATGCACACTTGAATAAGTCTGTTCAGTATTTCATTTCATCAAGTGAAGCCTGGTACTATCAGTCTTGAGCAATAAAACTACATTCTGGTCAAGTTTATTTTGTGTTGTCACATCCTTCAGGATAGAAATCCTTTGGAAATAAGGATCTCCTTAAAAAAATAAATACAAAAAACTGATTCTACCAATGCTTCTTATTCCTATTGAAGGCTTAGCTGATGAAGACTGTGATATACGGTCAGTTTGACCACTGTTGACAAAATGCACTTATTGTAAGTGGCTTTGGACAAAAGCGTCTGCTAAATGACATAATGTAATGTAATGTAAATCCACTGCCAACAAGCCATCAAACTTAACCCAGGGATTCCCAACATTTTTTTAGCATGTAACCCCATACTCAATCAGTAACATTAGTAAAATTCCTGTGACCACTGTCTTTAAATTCCTGGCAAAATGTCACAGTGCACCAGTAGCATACTATACCAAGTGTATGAACGATGATTCATTCCTTCGAGAGACTTAAATTCAGCTAAACTTTTGAGCTGGTCAGCTGTGTACAGGCAGACTGGTGTGGTTTTCACTGTGGTCACTGTCCTTTCCTGAAGCTGTTGTTTTTCATTTGAAAATGTCAAATAGCAGGGATGAAGTGGAAGGTAAACCCACCTAAATCCAGTTTACCCACCTTTTTATTTACAGGAACAGAGTTTACTATCTTTTCAGCTTGGCATAAATCTTTAGAACCGAAAGTAGAGTATGTAGTGTCAAGCTGCTGTAAGTTATGTGGACAGGATCTTTTAAGCGACAGAAAACTTACATTCATGTTTTTCTTTAAGTATAAGATGTATGAATTATGATGATCTCAGACTGGACATCATAGTCTACCTTTTTATTTACCACTAGATCACAGATTTTTTTGATTACAATTTTTTTCCTAGTGGCCCTGTTTTCATATCAGTGGACCCCACGTGGGGTGTGGCTGTGACTGTCGATCCTGAAATAGTCTATTTGAGAGACAGAAATCCTTGGAGAGAGTCCACCTGGGCATCTACTGGCCAAACAGAAAATCAATAAAGATCTTAGAGTATTGACAGGACACACACACACACACACTCACACTCACACTCACACTCACAAACAAACATACTCAGAGGGTCAGTGCATAACACTAACACTAATCACACCTTATTAGCGGAGGCCCAAGTGAATGCTAACAGCATTGATCGCTGGGTCCGTTAATGGGACTCATTAGTGATTTAATGAAGCCAAGTTTAGCCGAAACAAGAGGGAACAGAGGAGAGGAGGAGGGAGGGGAAGGAGGGAGACATGGGTAAAGTGGTGGAAGGATAGAAGCTGACAGTTGTGAGGGGAAAGATGGGTTTAGATGTAGAGGGATGGAGGATTATGGGGAAGCAGTAATGAAGGAATAGTTGAATGAAGGAATGAATGATGGATAAGTGGAGTGGAAACAGGAGAGAGGAATGGGTTGGAAGAGGTCACTGCAGTACCTGCAGACTGACTGTTGGAGAAGTTCAACAATTTATTAACAAGGGTGGGATTACATGCAGGAGAACAGCACTTTCTGGGTATTTTTGTGTCAAGAACTGGCAAACTGGTACTGATTAATGATATGACATGTCTCCAGTTCTATTTCCATGGACATGACACATTTCCAAGACCAACACGTTGAATGACACCAGTGAATTTAGCTGCTTCAACTCATGTTCAGTACGCATTTCCCAGGTATGGTCTAAAAGAGTTAGTGGAAAATTATGTAATCAATTTGTTATTCAGTGTTCAAGTTATTCAATTTGTTGGCATTTGTCGAACATGTGGGAAAAAAATGCAGGGATGCCTTAATATGAATCATGGGTAGTATTTTGTGAATACAAATTGTAGTGCCTGCAAATATGTCGTGGTTAGCTAGTTAGCCTCGCTGACCTTCCAAGTTCAAACCAAGTCATTGCCATTTATATTTTTTATTTATATTTTGATGAGAGTTCTTTCTTTGCCATTCAAGTTTGCCAGTTAGCTAACTCCCAAAACTGTGGTTCTTTGGCTCTGCCCACTGAGGTTTAATTCAACTAATGAGATTATTTCTGCCTCTAGAGCGGCTCTGCCTCTAAGAAATGTTCGTCTAACTAAAACTAACTCTAATCTGCAGAAAGTAGATGGTGGAAGAGGCCCAGGGACTTGACTTTGAGGAATGCTGATATATACAAACACATTTAGCTGGCGCTCTTATCCAGAACGACATACAGTGAATACAGTAGAATAAGGTTCAATTTCTAGATGACCAAAGTTACAAGCAACGGTCAACGCCACAGCACCCAGACAATAGATGTGACAAATAATCCTGTCTCCCTGGAGTGCAACAGAGAAGAGTTAGGTTGAGGAATAGAGCCAAAGTGGAGCGGTAGAAAGTTTTTTCTTTTTTTCTTAAACAAGACAGGGGGGTTTTCAGTGTGAGCAGAGGAGAAAGAAGATACAGGAGGGGGGGGATGTGATTCAGGAGGGAGAGGGGGACCTTCGCCTATGATGACTACAGCGTGCCAACAGCAGAGAAAAATGATGTGCATAATAGTTTCCTGTCTTCTGCGGCTGCAGTAGCTGATGGGGTGTTTTATGCCTGAGTAGTGCCTCTGAAAGCCCCAACTAAAGACTGCAGGCTTTTCATCCACTGGACAGTAAAACCATTGAGTTATGGAATGTAGTGTGACCAGTGTTGGACTGTAATGCGTTGCTGGGTCATTTTATTACTTTTCCCAGGAAGCAGAGTCCTGATGCGAATTACTATTTATATTTCACTTATAATACAGTTACAAATCAAAAAAAGTTGTTGCTTTTGTTATTACCACCTCTAAAATTTCTTACTTTCTCCAGGTATTCCCACTGCTTTGATTTTATTGAGCAAAAAGATGACAAGAACTTTGGAAACCCAATTTTGAGGGTGTAATGGGAAAGTAATTTCATGAGTAGTGTAACTAATTACTGTTCCGCAATTAGTAAAGTAATAATATTGCTTTTGAAATGAGTTACACTAGTAAGACTTTTTTCATAACAAGCCCAAAAGTGAGTGTGACAAAGAAATTATTCTTTTCTCTCTCTGTGCAGAAAACAAAACCTGAGTGATGTGATTTCTAGAATTCACTGCATACTGTTTGCCCTATTAGGTTAATATTTGTGAGGGAATATTGTGGTGGCATCGTCTCCACGTCAAAAAAAAACCTTTGCGGTTAAACATGACACCATGATACCACTATAGGCTTAGTTTGATGTGTACTTTGTGGAATTGACTAAAATATTAACATAGTTTTGTTTTCAAGGAAGATGTAGTTTGAACAAAAATATGACCTAAATAATTAGTTTTTCAGATTTTGTGTATTTCTTCAGATCGCTTTCGAATAATTCCAGGTATTACATACTTTGTTTTATTTGCTGTGTCATATCACTAAATGTAAGGGGGAGTAGAATTGGTTTATGCCTCCCAACATTTAGTTTGAGGCCTTCAAAATCCTTTTGGGGGCACTTGTTTTTTTTTTTTTTTTTTGTCTTTTTTTTTTTCTTCCAAGCTCACAGCGTGTGTTCTCGCCCTTGGCTTTGACCTTTTTAAGATCCAACACAACATTTTGTGGAGCTGAATGTCAGCGACCATCAAAAAAAAATGACTCTCTACCCCAAAACGGCATCAATTTCAGTCTTGTTAGGCCGCCACGCTTTTATGTATCCACACACACACACACACACACACACACACACACACGCAGACACTCACTGGTCGGCCAGCAGCAGACAATGTAAACCAATCCCTCTATTGCTGTCAGCGAACAAGTGGCTACCCGCTGGGTGAAAAAAGGGCACGGTGAGAAATGCTCTCAATCACTTTCAATTAATCCCCCCTCCTCCGCCCTTTAAGGGACTTTAAAAGGACAGTTTTTCCATGGGGTGTGTGTTGGGAGGGGCCGCCTCCTGGCTGTGATGGCACACAGATATTGATGTATTATCCCGGTCAACAATATTTATGGCTGGCCGACCTCATGTCAGACCCGGTGGCATCAGGGAATCATTAGTGTTCAGCAGTGGGAAGGATAGGGAGGCTCAACCTGAAATCTTTTAAAAATGCCTTCCAGCACTTGGACCAATACAGTTAAGGTACACATGATTCAGTACTTGGATGGGTCGACTTTTAAAATGACGGGCAAAAGTGGTAAGCAGTCGCATGAGAAACGAACCGTGTTTTAAATTTGGGCAAAATATTGGGAACGTTTTCAGCCATCGTTTACTCACTGATCTCTTTCCAACATGAAATTCCTCCTGTTGTGATTTCCAGACAGCTCTTATCTCATGCTAATAGTGTGGATAATGATAATAAAAGAGTGTGCGTGTGTGTGTGTGTGTGTGTGTGTGTGGGGTGGCTTGCGAGATCGGGAGCGTCCCTGCTTGAAATGATTAGAAGGTTGGAGCCATTATGAGCTCCTCTCTTCCTTTTGTACCGGGTGTAATGAATATTGAGGGGGGCATTTGGAGCACTTTGAGGACCTAACAGCCTTTTTAATCCTTTAATCCTGAGGAAAACCAATTTCACCCTTATACACACACACACACACACACACACACACACACACACATAATTTGAAAGAGGTTTCATTGAACCTGCTGTGTGTGTGTATGTGTGTTTAAACTGCTCTCGTTAATTTCCCGGCTCACAGACCTGGTGATCCTGGAGATTAGGTTCATTAAAATCACATATTGTACGCACCGCAGTGTGTGTGTGTGTGTGGCGGGATCGAGTGAGCAGATAGGGCAGGGCCGTGAGTGTTGGGGTTATCGCCATTGTCGGTCCTACCACACACACACACACACACACACACACACACGCACTAATGATTCCACCCTGGAGCTCCCAGCCCCCTGTGGCTGCAGTCGGCAGCGTTTACTGCAGTTTGACCCTGAAAGGCTTGACTCCTGCCTGTCTGTGAAACGCCCCGCTGTGACGAGTGCTACAGAAACCTTAAGGAAGTTTTATCCCTTAACCTTTCCTCAGCGGAGGCCTAATCCTCGACTGAGCCGCATAAAACCCCTTTTGTTTTAACTTTGAAACAGAAAAATAGCACTTGATGCACCTTATCTTGTAAACGGACTTAGTTGAGGTCCAACGCAATTTCAACATTTACATAAAAATGCCTTTTAACACATTTCGACCACATGCCTTCATCATTCAGGGAGGGAGAGTTACATAAATGTCCTCATGTGCTCATACTTGATGTATTCTGCAGCCACTACATGGAACTCATTACAGAATGACCTAAAGCTGTCCAGTCTGATCTCTATGGCAGAATTTAAAATGCTTATGAAAGGCGTGGCGATGGGAAACTGTTATGTTTATTTATGAATCTTGTAATAGTTTGACGCATCTTTCACTTTTCATTATTTATAATATGCATTTACACTGTTTTTATGTCGTTTGTCTGTAGCCTTCATGTTTTTGATGCTGCTTTCTTGGCCAGGTCTCTCTTAGAAACAAGATTCCTAGTCTCAGTGAGATTTACCTTGTAAGATAAAAAAAAAAACTAAATAAAAACCTATCAAACCTATCTAAATCTGCCAGGTTTTAAACTGATTTCTTTAAGTCAGAACAGAAAAGCTACTTTGAAATAGCCAACAACTTAGAGTCAGGAACTGGGTAAAGACTTTTAATTTTTTTATTCTGGGAGCCCCTAACTCCCTTTTTGAATGTAGCAATCATGGGCCAGACTACTGATATCACTCATTCATGTAATATCATCAGTGCTGTACCTTGTACCTGGAAGAATCACAAACAAACAGTCTTCTTTAAAGGAGTGTACATATTGTAAGAATGACAGAAGCAGGAGAAATCTGGAAATATCACTAACTAACACCCCTGGTTACCAATTCCATTTTCTGATAAATCATGACTAACCAGTATATGAAATATTATATCACTGACAATTGGGTTCTTGCAGGATTATGTTTAATAAGAGCACATGCAGCTCAGGCAGTGGGTACTGAAAAAGGTTGATAAGGAGGCAGGGGAGGTGTGTGTATGTGTGTGTGTGTGTGTGTGTGTGTGTGCGTGCGCACATAAGTACTTGAAGCATCTGTGCGTTCCTTTTATGTGTGTGCATCTGTATGTATGTGTCTGCTTTGGTGCCTGCATGGGTATCTTGGTGAATGCGTATGAGATTCTATGCATATTTGTGTGTGTGTGTGTGTGTGTGTGTCTCCAGGCAGCACCTCCTATCATTGCTTTATAATGGAAGGGTATCTAGGGAGTTTTATCGCTGAGCCTGGCTGTTCGGGGGACTTGGGGCCGGGGCCCCGCTCAAAGGGCCCCCATGATACTGGAAAGGTGACATTATGAATTGAAAAGGCACATGGGTAGGGGGAATTTCTGTGTGTGTGTGTGTGTGTGTGTGTGAGAGAGAAAAAGAGAGTGTATACTTATAGGCTTGTATGCAAACGTATCCGTGTGTGCATGTGAATGTGTGTGATTGCGTGCATGTTCGGCATGTCTTTGTGCGTGTGTGTGTGTGTGTGTGTGTGTGTGTGTAAAAGCCAAGAGGGCAGGATGCCCGAGCTCATAGAGAAGAATAGAATGAAGCGTCCCCCCTTAACCCCACCCCCCCACCCCCCCGTCTTCCCAGCAGGCCATAGGGCTTGCCTTACTTCCTCTAAAGGTGAGTAGCAACATAATTAGAAAGATAAAAACCAGCGATGAACGTGGAACGCTTAGATAAGGTCTAATGAGAAGGAGACGGGACAGAGAGGCGGAGTGATACAGTCAAGGGGGGGGGGGGGGTAAGAGACAGGGAGCGGGGAGGGAGGTGGAGAGAGAGAGGGAGGCAAGGAGGGAGAGACAGGGAAAGAAGGAAAAGAGAGCAGGAGACGAAGCAAGAGAGGAGAGGGAGAGAGGGGAAGGAGAGAGAGAGAGAGAGAGCGAGGTTCAGATCAGACAAGGATTATTAGTGTGAGATGACACATCCGAGGAGTCCAGGACAGGCGATCTGATCTCCCTCCTTTCCTGCTGCGCTCTCTCTTTCTCCCCCTCCACCTGCCTGCTCACTGCAAAAAATATCCCCCCTAACAAGTTTTCTATCTATGGAGCCTTAAAATCTCACTTTTAACTCTTCAGTAAAGTGACAGAGAAAACCTGTAACTGAAGAAGCAAAGATCCTCTTGATGGCAGGAAGCAAGGGTTTCTGGGAAATGTAGTCTTAATTTTGAGAATCACTAGCACTAACAATACCACTGGTGTGCGATAGAAGCTACCAATCATCTCCACCATGGCCGTATTTGTTTACAGTAATTATAGCAAGGTGTCACAAATAATTTGATATTGATGTTTAAAAATACTAAATGTAGCAGATTGGTTGAGATCATTTAACTTGTTTCCAATGCAAATCAACTCGTTTAGAGAAATTTCTTGAATCAAGCGTGATTTTCTCTATCCTAGTGGAGTGATCCGCCTTATTCTGAAAACAAGACAATTCCTGAAACAGGTGAATCCGCATAGGAAACAACTGGAATTATTACTGCTGGAATATTCAGGCTGTTTTAAGAAGACTTCACTTAAAACTGATTTCAAAGCTAAATGACATGCTAAGATGGACATTTCTTGCAGCGTTCGCTCTCTTTCTCTCTCCTTCGCCACCTATCTGATCTCTCTCTCTGTCTCCCGCTGCCACCGACTGCTTCGTGTCCATCTGGGTACAACATCCGCTCTCTGGGAGGCGTCACTGTTTATCTATATCAGCCGGCAGCAGATTAGCTGACACCTCTCACCTCCTCCTGGTACGACCTGCCCTGCCCTGCCCCGCCGTCTAACCCTGATACACATTCTTCCACATTGAAATAGCTCTATCACAAAACATGTACAGTACATATACAGTACATCGATTTAGGAAAAAAACAAGTAGTACCTGAAGTTCATGATATTTCCAAAAATGCACGGGATGGAAAAGTTACTGTTATTTGTTTTCATTTTGTTCTATCAATCATTTTGTAAGAGTAGCTGTCATGTTTTTCAAATGGTAGATCAATTTGGAACAAAACTCATTTAGAGACTTGCTCATGTCTAGCACTGGTCTGATGTAGTCTAGTTTTGACACGTCCATTTAGGTACTACACTATAAAATATGTCCATCTTAAGTCATTTGATCTCATATTCAGACTTTAAATGCTATTTTTCTTATATCAAGTGAAACATTCTTGAGATAATTCCTCGTTTCCAAAGCATTTTCACTCATTTCATGAAGTGTCAATAAGTCAAGATCACAAGTCTTAAAACAAGTTGACAAAGTGAATCAACCCATTGTCAGAATTTTATACTTGTACTAAGAAAATTAAGATTTTATGAGTCAATACTAGATTAAATGACTTGTTTAGATGGACAGCTTTGCAGTGTATAGATTTGCACAGGCCATCTATGCACTTGCAGGTTACAGTTGACTCGCTACTGATGCAGACACACATCCAGCTGATGATACTGTACCATCAGAATAGCAATTAGAAGACTTGATAAACCAACATAACAGATGATAGAGCATATCTAGATAATGGAATTGAACCACCTGCATTCAGTTTTTGCGCACGGTGTTAAATAGCGCGCCTCTTAGTAAATATGGCCCTGAATGAAAACTGAGTGTTTGCCTGTGACTCACCCTCACCCCATTCTCCAATACTGGATCTGTTGAAAATAGTTGTTTGTTATCATTTCCTTTATTATATATTCACATCTCCCAACCAGATTTAACAGCTGGTCTGCAGGTTTAAAACACTGAGCTCCTGCTCATAAGCTCACTTCTCCAGCAATCAGGCTGCAGCTATTGCAGTGACCTCTTCCAATCCCATCCCTCTCTCCTGTTTCCTCTCCACCTATCCATCATCCATCCCTTCATTCAACTATTCCTTCATTACTACTTCATCACAAAACTCCATCACTCTACATCTACACCCATCTTTCCCCTCACAACTGTCAGCTTCTATCCTTCCACCACTTTACCCATGTCTCCCCCTTCGATCCTCTTGTTTCAGTAAAACTTGGCTTCATAACCCTTCACTAAATCCCTCATATAGCCACCTACCAATGTAGGTTGAGTTTGGTCAGGGATGCTTCACCAGCACCAAGCAGCATACAACAAGAATACAGTGGCACTGAGCGAGAAGCCGGTAAACTCAAGTAGCGTTTGTGCTCTAAAAACCATAGAATGTTTGAACCACTACATTCAAATGATCTTCATGCCATTTTTAGTGCCAACACTTGTGAAACCGAACATGTGCCCACGTTATCACTGTGACCAGAAAACGCATATTGAGTAAGATGACCAATTGGCCAAACATTCAAAAAGCTGGTGGTCCTTGTAACTTGTCAGTGGAGGAGATTTGGGATTTGTCACCAGGCAGTTTATCTTCCTATTAAGTGCCAAGTCATTGATGGGACACCAAGCAAGAGGTTCACTGATACATTTCGAATGCTCAGAGAAACCCAAAACAAAAAGAGGGTGCTTGATGCATCTCATTATGCAAGTGATGCATCCATTTTTGAGTTTTTTGAGTTGAAGTAGGAGTTTAAGCATCTCGCAGTGTAAATCAAGCGCACCCCAACAACTTCAAATGTTTGAAACCATTCTCACATCTTTGTTTGCTGGGGTCCGGGTTCGTTAGCAGACCGGTGTTTAATCCGGAGGCGGTAATGGTATCGATTAACACAACCAAACCGGTTGAATACCCAGGAATAAGATGATCAATCATATCTTTAGGAGTCTCAGGCCATATGTTTAGCCACTGCATTAATTCAATCCCCATTATCCGGGCTAAGGAGGAGGCCGTAATGGATTTGTGCACTCTAACAGAAAATGGCTTTTTGAACCAACACACAATTAGCACAAAGAGTTTTGGCAAACCGTACCCATATTATCAACATAATGGGAAGCGGGCCCACGGGGTTTTAAATGAGTTAGAAAACGGGGGGTTAATAATGTGTACAGAAAGTTTTCAACTTTAATTTATCATTCCAGGAGAGACCATTAATCAAAGCAGCTGTGAAGTGATGTTTTTCCTATTGATTTTAATCTATTATTTAATCCTTTGGTTAATTTCCCCCCAAACTACTTTTTGTGTGTTATTAGTTCACTGCTGGTAAGAAATGGGCCTCATACGTTTAACTCTCAAGCACAATCTATTATAAATGTAAATAACAGATGCAATGAGCCTATGGAGATATATGTATTTACTGTAGGAACAACGTCAGTTGAGGGAAGTTTAGTGTGCACGTTGCAAATTGTACAGTCAGTTAGCGATAAATATGAAAGACACATTCTCTATTTAACATGTCCAGAAGGGGAACCTAATCATAAAATTCTGATAAACCTGCATGTACACATCATAACCCTTATGATATGAAAGAGCCAAAAGAGTAACCCAGTTGTTGGCCATGCTCTGGTTAAAGTCATATTGGGTTTAAGCTATTAACATGAACCTTTGATGCTGCTTTAATAGTCAGGTCTCCCTTGAGAAAGACATTCTGAATCTGAGTGACGCTAACCTGGCTAAATAAGGGTTAAATAAGAAAAAATCTTACATTTTTCAATGTCATTGAAGTATACCAAAGTAACAGAACGCTTCCTGTACAAAGGGCAAATGAAAAAAGGAGAGGAAAATGGAGGCTAGTAGGGATATTATAAAACATGATGACTTGCCTGTTGGGTAAACAAAGCTTCCTCGCCTGGTGGCCTAATACTCTGAAAAAGTGCCAAATCAGCCAGTGAGGATTCAGTGTGGGGGGATTAAAGCTTAAAGCGCGAGGCCGTGGCACCCCTGTATGCAAACACAGCCCGCTACGTTAACCCAGTTTGATATCACAATGCATAATCTCTGCTGTTTTCTAAACACACACACACACACACACACACACACATACAAACACACAAACACACACACACAGGCATAATCTCTTCTTCCCGCGACTGTCGGGGTGTGACCTCCACGGCCCGATGCCCACTGAGTGACGGGCCGCTCATCTCCGCGCAGTACGCTGTGTTAGACTCATGAACGATACGCAAGTGTACACACACACACACACACTTGTACACGCAAAAGCAACATCTAGTTACCGGTATACTAGTGTATTTCTAGTGTAAAAGGCTTCTGACATCTCCAATTACAATCCACAACAAAAGTAAATCACATACAGTGCAAGACGGCCTTTGCCTTGTACCGCTTTTCCAAAGATAGAAAAAGAAACCAAGAGACTTTTCAGTTGTGGTTTTAGGTTACATCTATTCTGATGGTTATCAGTTTTTCACTCACAGGTTTTTACCAATACACAGCATCTGATGTAATGTCGCGATCCCTTGTGCTGTTAAACTAGGGGATTATCTACATAGAAACCTGGCTTGGATGTTAGAAGAAACAGGGGTATTTTGCAGAAAAACTACGGGCCGCATTGGATTTCTAGTGTGTGATCGTCTGCAATATGGTCTAAAATATCATGTGATTGGAAGCGTCTCCATTTCCTTTTCCATTCATTGACTTTGTTTACATCTCTGCTGTACCATCTCATGGTCAGCTCTTCAAAACGAATCCTTTGTTAGTGGAAATCTGCACCTTCATGACTGATCAAACAGACCTACCTTCTAAATCCTCATAGTCCCTCAGCTGCCTTTGTCGCTCTTTCTCCTCTGAGTTTCCTCTCTCTTCTCCACTTTCTTCTCTGAGTTTTTCTCACCTCTATTTCCGTTTCCCTAAGTTACGGTTACGTCTTTAATCTTCATGCGCCCCCACTGGTGAGGAGTGTAAAAAAACAAACACTACGAAGCCATGGTGAGTATACACAAATTTGGATGCAGCTACGTTTTTGACTGTGTTTCTATTTCATGCAGTTCATCTTTAGGCTAATGGCACCTCAGCACTGAATTCTGGTGTCCTGCAACCAACTTCCCCTTTATACAGTATCTGCACCTCACGCCCATCAGACCTGCACTCATCTGCACCACTTCCACTAGACTGCCTCTGCACCTACACTCAAATATGTAGCCCAAAACATCTTGGACAATAACTTCCACAAGGATTAACAGTGCGAGTATCAACTGTAGGGTTAGGAATGAATGCAAATGAGAGAAGATGTTTTTTTTCTCCTTTGAATGCAATGCAGGAATTAAAGTATACAAACTACTCAATGCAACATGCCACCTATCAGATATTAAATGTTATTCAGCTAACAAATGCGCTGTAGTTAACATTTGCATTTGAAAACGCGCCGTTTTGTCTGAGTTTGAAAGATGATGTGTAGATGCCCTGCAGATGTTTATCATCCTGGGCATTGATCCATGTCTTTCCATGTAAAGGTTGGACCTTGTAAAGGTTAATTGGAAAAATAGCAGCAGAACAGTTGAGAGATCATGCAAAACCAGAACTTTGTAGATTCTGTGTTTTCCGCAGGTGCTCCAGTCGACAGTGACGACAGTGAAAGTGAATGATTTGGTGTTTTCTGCAGAGGGTTTAGCTAAGGCTTTTATATACTTAGATTTGACTGAAAAGCCGTTTAGCGGAAGACAAAGAACATTGGTGAAAATCCACATTAAAACAACTTTGGAAGCTGTTCTTAACTGATATCAGAAAGAGATTTAGATCCTGATTTCACAAAATGTTGATGCAGGCTGTTGCATTAACATCTACTCAGCGTCAAAATGTTTCTAGGTATATCCAGGATGGCTTGTTTCTGTCCACTCAGGATCCAGATGGGTGGGGTTTGCAACCTAAGACGACACAATGAGCGCCCCCAAAAATTTGGGCAATCACAAGAAAGCATTCTGAAGTCAATTTAGTATACTTTCTGTGGTCCTGATGCAGTAAACCCCACCCATCTGAGGATAAAACAAACTCTAAGTATTATTCGCAAACACTATTCGTTCCAGGTTTGTATCACTTTAAGGAAAAAGGGAACAGGAGACGAGAGGCCCTCGAACTCAAGAGGACCTACTTTACAAGCAATTCATCACCTTGCTGCAGTCTGCCTCTCCTCTTTTCTCCTTATGTCTCTCTCCCTCTCTCTCTCTTTTTACCGCTCTCGCTTTTTATCTCTCTCTTTCTCGTTGTTCCCCTCTCTTCCTCTCTGTCCCAACAAAAACCCTCCCCTCCCCTCATCTCCCTCTCTCTCTCTCTCTCTCTCTCCCCCACCCTCCCTCCTCTCCCCTCCTCTCTCAGTCTCTGTCTAATCCTGGAGGAGAAAGCCTCGGTTCTGTTATGGCGTATGGGTATCTGACCCCGGCATCGCCTCTAATCCGGCTTAGTTCACTTAATGATGCCACTTGTGGTGCCACGAACGCCACCGAGAAGTCTATAAAAGCCTTCCATTAAAATGCAAATCCGACCCGGCGGAGAAAAGCCAAGCGACACAAAAGTGGGAGAATTTGACCATGGACCCCTCTCTCTCTCTCTCTCTCTCTCTCTCTCTCTCTCTCCCTCTCTCTCTCTCTCTGTCTCATGCTTGCAGCCGATGCAGCAAATGCTCCCTCCAATAATAACTGATCCTGTGATTAGGGCCGCTGCTGCATGTCGGCGACGAAATAGACTCCCGTCGTCCGCCGCAGAACAAAACGAGAAAAGAGGGGGGAAAAGCTCAAGCCGTTCCATTTTGGAAGAGGCTCGTGCATTTTTTTTTTTTTTCTTTTTTTCGCTGTTGTTGTCAGGAAATGAACAAATGGTTATCAATGTCGGGAGGGGAAATCTCCCATCTCTCGGCCAGGTTTCCCCAGCTGATATTATTTTCTCCGTACGAGGCAGGAAATGAAATTTCTCTGTGCCGTCGTATCGCCTCTCTTCCTCTCCCTCCGCTCCCCCCCCTCCCCATCTCCTCTACCTTTTTATCAGGATATCCTTTACTGAGGGAGAGAGGAGCTTCCTCTCCATCTCCAAACAGAGAAGTTGTCTCAAACAATAACATGCCTTACACATCAAGGCAGATACACACGCCAATAGAGTAGTTTCAATTTACAGAAGTATTTGGTGGAGGAGGGATTTCTGTCTGTTTTTTTTCTTTTTCTGGAGGGGAGATTATGTCGTGTCGTATCCTCTGCACTACTCTCACTGTGCGTGTGTGTGTGTGAGCGAGCCTGAGTGTATGTGCCTATATATGCATGTCTGAATGAATGAAACGCTGTTCATTTAGTGTGGTTTCCAACTGATGTATATTAAGACTGTAGGTGTAGTACTTAAAAAAAAAAGAAAACATGACAACACTTATTGTACTTTGGTTTCAGGCCAAACTAAGCTGCTCAGTTCACACTTTTAGGAGAAAAAGTGTCACATATTTTTGTGGTCGTGCAAACACTGCGAGTTAGCAGTCTGATTTCTGCTGGGACGTCCCACTCTAAAATATAGTCACTCATATTTAAAATTGCCAATCCAAATCCATTGTTTTCAGAGGAATTTCCATGGAAAACCTATGTTCAAAATTTGTCGTGGACTGGAACCCTGTGATTAATTTCTTCTTGGAAGTCTTTTAAGTCTAATGATTGTGCCAATAGTGTATTAACTCTACACCTCTACCTCTCTGAGATGATTCTCTTGTAACCTTCTTGTATTGTCCGATGTCCTAAGTAGTTTGCAGAAATACTAATTGAGCTATAGGTTAATGTTCTCCTTTCCTTCCTGTTTTCCTTCTCCAAGTTAGACTGTCCAAAACCAGAGAAAATTCAATATAACACAGCATAGACATATTTTTATTTCAAACTATAGCCCACTACTAGTAACCAGATACAGAAAGAATCAGAAGAAATTAAGGGTTTTGTTATAAATTGAGAGCACAACCCTTTGAAAATAGTGACAAAATGACTGGAGGTACAAATTTAAAACAAATTGTGGTACTTAAAGTCCTTGGTTGACAAAGTGATAACACTTTTATGGATATGAGGTAAGGATTTTCCTTCCCAATAGATATGTAGCGTTTTGGAAGAACTTGAATATTGTTTTTGGCAAAACAGGGTGATGAGTCAGGCGTTGTTGGCTCTGTAGTGAGAACAAGCCTATTGAGAGTCAGGAGAGTGAATTTTTGGTCGCTTCACTGCAACGTCGCCTGCCAGGGATTGGCCTAATCCCTGCATTGGAGACAGAACTTTGGTCATGGTCAAAAACACACGCAAACTCTCTCTCACACACACACACACACACACACATACACACACACACACAAACACACACACACACTGGAAACAACTCTTATTTGGGGACATTTGGGGCTAATGGTTTAATTACTGCATGGGCTACACATGCTGAAAATAAATGTGCTTGTATTTACTTAAAAAAAACCTTAAAAAAATTACTTCAGTGCAATGGCTGTGGAACAGTTCAGTGAAAATGAAGCAAGTCTACAATAAAAGCAGATTTTATTTCACATTATATAGGATCTTCACCAATCTATTCATTTGAATTACAACATAGATGACAGAGAGTCTGTTGGGCATAATACAAAGCAATTTATTTTATGTTATATTTGAAAAGTACATTAATGCAGTTTGGGAAGTTTAATAACGTCTCAGCAACTGCTGTTTAATATTTTAGAACTGTACTTTTATCTTCCTACTTTTATCTTTCTGTGATGCACTAATGTAGTTAAGGGGAGAACTATCATATTTTGCAGTTACATAAAAAATAGCTTTCCCCAGCAGAGCAGAAATCCAACTATACTGCATTAACTATACTGCATCATCAACAATATTTTTTTTCAAATCCACTAACTGGTTAAAACGGTCTATGTATTCTAAAAGGTAGGGATTGCAAAATAAAAATATCAATATAATATAAAATTCCAACAGTGACAATAAAAAAAACTGAAGTTCATTCAGCACTGATGTCAACGCCTCTGCTTCGATCTGTATGTGCTGCAGTCTGTAGGCCCAGTAAATCTGTTGCTAACTGTAGGTGTCAGGGGGAGAGAGAGAGAGGTATTGGTACAGTCACACGAAAAGCTAAATCTCCTCTTCTAGCTAACAAACTCAGTTTACCCTACTTTTTACTTTATAAATAGAGAATACCTACGTTTTTTAAGCTGATATGAATCTTTACTATGCAAAGTCTTAGTCCACATTAGCAGTTCTCTCATACTGTCACACCAAAAACGATCTTTTTGAGAAAGTAAAGCATAAATTAGTGCTTCTTTAATTACTACTAGAATATGTCTTTTGTTTAAATTAGTGATTATATATATGCCTTAGGGTAATGACCCACTAGACTTCAGTTTAACGCTTTTTATTTTATTTTTTCACTGTATCTTAACTAGACAATTGGTATTGATATTTTAATATTCCCACCCCTCAGTTTTAATAATGGGATACAAGCTATTTTAACCAGTGCTATGAAAGAACGGGAGGTCAAATGGCATCGTCTCTAGACCGCCGTCTGGAGGTCTTTATTACAGAAAAGAAGCAGTTGTTGCAGTGATTGCACATGAACAGATACTTGTTTTATTACTGTCATGTATTCGTTGTGTATATGATATTTGCGTTGTTTAAGACTTTTTGAAGTTGATGTTTAAAAAAGTTATTTTAGATGTGCTAATTTATTTTAAGTTTTGATATTTGATAAAAAAAATAAAAAAATAACGAATGAAAAAAGCCTGGTATGTAGAGTGTGAAATAATTATTTCAAATCCAAATCAGTCAAATGAACTGTTCCCAAAGACTGAAAATGTCCCATCTGTGCTCATTTGGCCTTCAAGGAGAGATTGCCCAGAGGGGATTAGTAGAAATTAAAAAATGGCATTAGGTCAAAATGGCACTGTAACAAAATAAAAGCACTAGCACACACAAGCCACAGTGAGCGATATAATATGATACAAATTAATAAAACAGTAGAAAGGGTTGAAATCAAAGCATGTTCATGTTAAAGCTGTGTCCCAAACTATTCCAGTTCAACACTAAAAGCATGGTAGTAGAACTTTTACCTCACGGTTTTGTCTTGAAGCAAATCCACTTCAAATTATTATCAACTACGACTCTGTATGGCAACAAAGTCCACCAAAAAACTGTAAATGCCTGGTTGAAATGACGGTGTTAAGTTCGCTGTGGGAAATGAGGGGTGTAAAGTGGGAAGGGCATGATGAGAGAGAGAGAGACAGATAGAAAGAGAGAGAGAGAGAGAGAGAGATGTGGGGAGCATCTGCCTGTGGTCATGGTTCATTCAGTTTTCCTCTGGCCTCTCAGCTCTTTGAAAATGCGCGAGGGTGAAAGAAAAAGGGAAAGGGGGGGAAAAAGAGAGAGAGAGTTGGCATGGTGCCAAATTTCCCCTCATTTTCATCTGCTACATTCATCATATCCTTGACTCAATCTCTCTTTCTCCTTTTTAGCCGCCCTCATCGCCAGACCCCGGGGTCTCGGAGGGTCTCCAGCTTCTTCTAAGGAAGTAAATAAAAAAGATGGGAGCTACACCAAACTCAGGGAAGAGTGCTTGATCTCACAGTCTGTACGACCCAGGGGAGTGGCCCTCTTTCCTTTTGGCTTGACATCACTTTTCTCCCTTTAGCCCTGGGGGTGCTGTATAGAGGGAGTTTATATTCTGTGTAAAAGAGGGAAAAAAGTTGGTGAAAGGGCAAAAGTTGGATCTCTGTGTGGTCTAGACAGAAGAGAATGACCATGTACGCACGCATCCCTAAACATCCCCAAACTATCGGTTGTCACTGTGGACATGCACGTCATATCATCTGCAAATCTTCAAATCCCCGAAATTCTTTCATCTAAAAGCTGGCTTCCTCTGAATTTTTCCCTCTACAGTATTTTTGTACTTCTGGACATTCTTGTTCTTTTCTAAAAGACGTTGCTTGAGCCGGCCGTTACAACCCAGACTTGGTCCAGAGTGATGAACAGAAGCTCGAGGACAAGTGCTACGAAATCCGGTAACCTTTGCGCAATCAAAAGAGGCTCCATCATGTGTTGTCTAAGGCTCCCCTCTGCTCCTTGGATAGGCCTGGGGTTTTCGGGGGCTAGAGGGGCGGGGGATTGATTTGTGACAAAGGCAGCATGTTTGCATGTTAAAGGAGACATTTTAGGGAGGATAAAGATGTGTGTGCGCGTGCGTGCGAGGTCACTGTTTCGGAGGCCTTTGGCGCAGCACTGATAAGGCAACACAAGCCAACGCGTTCGACAGGGGAAGATGTATCTGCTTGTGATATCGCGTCGCACCCCGCCCCGCCTCGCCCTAAACCGCCCCCACCCGTCCCCACGCACCTCAAATCTATAGCGTCAGGAAGCGAACCGTCACTCTTGTAACTCCTTACCAATCAAACGTACGACCTCAGGGGCGTCAACGTCCTAGACTGGTACCAAGTCCAATTGGAAATCACAAAGACGCCCCGATCCCACCGCCATGTGGACAACACACAAAAGAAGCCCGGAGTCATCAAAGTCCACCACAGGAAGTTCAATTACCAAATGACGTCCATCAAAGTTACCATATTCCGAATTGCTAATTTCCTTTCAAAAGCGAAAGGGGGCAACCAACACCCTTCAATGGATTGCGAAAATAAAGCACATTCAACAGATTATTCTTTTATATTTTTTATAAGAAAGCCTGACACCTTTGAACGTGAGCTCTTTGTCAAAACTTGTCGCATTTTCATGTCGCTGTTTTGTCGGGTTCGTTACTTTGTTGACGATAGGGTTTGTAATGATAATAGCTGGCAATGCAATGACACAATAGCTGAATAGGTAAAATTAGCTATTATGTTGAGGGGGCATGGCATTGAATACAGATGGAGGCAACAAGGGAAAATGAACAGTAAGATATTCCTGTTGGTTACCAGAGAGGTGGAGCCAAGTGGGAAAAAAAACAGTAAATGGTTGTATGGTGCGAGTGTGGTGGTGGTAAGTGCAAGAGAAATGCTGTGATCATGTCCGTTTTCAATTAAATAACCCTTTTGCAAACCAGACTTCTGGTCTGGTTTGCATCTTTGTCCAGCAATTATTCTCGTTTTGCATAAATGTTCAGTCTGACAAACTGTCTGGCTATGGCTGTTTACTGGCAAACTCATCAAAATGAACAAAGGTCAAAATTAATATTGTCTTATGTGGCTATATAATTAATGTCAATTATGATCCATGGTTTTTTTTTTTTGGATCATGCCATTTTATGCAAATGTATGTATTTGCAAAATGCAGCAGACACATTTGTATAGACTGGAATAGACACATTTACAATTTCTTGTATTTAGTACACACCAACATTATCCAGTATCATAGGACATGGGAGGATCCTGGACTTTGTGTTGTAAATTACATGCTCTTACTTTGAACTGTTGACCCGAGTATAAAGTATTCTCATCTCTTGCAAGTCATTTTACTGAAGTTTTCTTCAGTCGCCTTGAGAGGGCACTTATTTCAAAGAACTCAATGAGCACAGCACGATCTTTGATCTGAAGAATGTTGCTCTCTTCACTTCCGTCACTTTCCACTCTCTTTCTCTCTCTGTGCCTTCACTGCTCCTTCTCTCTGTAGGCTACACTCTTTTATTTGTGAGTCCTTTGTCCTCCGGTGCCCCTCCGTTTTGTCCCATTAACTCAGACGTGTCAAGGCATGCCCATCGCTGGCCGTGCCCAAGCCCAAGCATGGCAAAGCAGGGCAGATGGTTGCTAGGGAGGTTGCCAGGGTGGATCAGTGATCCTGTGTGTGTGTGTGTGTTGTGTGTGCGTATTCAGTATCTCACAGCCACGCTTCGCCGTTGGACAATGGCATTGCCGGCCCACACCGGGGCCGGGCCGTGGCACCAAGCCGCGACCCAATAATGCCGGTGCCGCTGAGGGTTGCGACCTGGAAACGGGGGCCGACTGCGATAACAGCTTGGCTGAGCGGCGGGGAGGACACCGTGTCAGTGTCGCCACGTCGCAACGCGTGAATGTCACTGTCCTGCATGCCCGCCCGCCCGCCCGCCACCCCTCTCTCTCTTCTCTCCAATCACCCCCCCCACCCCCTCGCCTTCCACACACACCCCTCCCTCTTCTTTTCTTCTTTCTTGCAAGTCTGCGCCTCCATCTTGAGAAAAACAACATGTCCTCGTAAGATACAAACACCAGAACCAGGAGGAAAAATCTCAAGAGGATTTGCGGTGATTTATTGTGCCGTTCTATTCTCGGCTCGGTTTTAAATCCACGCCTCGGCAAAGGGCTCGATTCGCTTTGATGGACCTTTTTGGAGACTGTAATCCTTGTCTTTTGGTTTATGGCGTGTTGTCAGTTTCATGTTTAGTGTCTTCATTGAAAATGCCATGTCTTGTGTGTAGCCATAATACAGACAGCAGTGAATTATAAGATTAGAGACCTGTATTTAGGGGCCTGTGGCGTCTCTCCCATCTCCGAACTGATTTTGAATCCCAACATTGACTGGAAGGAAAGCAGTCGGTGATTGTCACAAGAAGACTACCCCAGTCCAACACGTGGATGACTCTGAGGAGTCAATAATGCTGAATTTGGGAAAGTGGGATATATTTTGTTAAAACATGAATGAATGAATGAGTGACGCAGAATACTGGAAAATGACTCATACTAAAATACGCTATCAGGAGGTGCACAAATTGGGAAATATTGAAGAATTTAGCATTGATAAAATTCAATCAGCAGAGGTTATGCTCACAAGGGGTTTATGCATGCACTTAACATTGGGAGTGTAAAATCCTCTCTGCTTAGTCTCTGCTTCCCAAACAACCTTTAGCACAGTGTGCTCTTTGAGGAGATGCAAAGACCTCAAAGTATGTGTAGATTCAAAGTTGGCTTAATCTTAACCGGACAGATTACACTCAGCAGGTGAGTCTGTGGGTAACAGGGACAGACTGCAAGCGTTGGCACACCTCTCCTACAGCAATAACTCTAATGGAGCACTTTCAGAGCTCCTGGGAGGAGAATCAAATGATGTCAACCGTATCATAATCCAGGCCTGGCTCCTTCTCCGTCTCAACGTAATAAACTGTGATTTTAGGAGGGGGGTGAACCACAGAGCTCTTATCAGGGTGTCTATGATCTGAGATCTGATGTATCTGCCTGGAGAAGTTTAAAGGTACAATATGGAATGTATTTGACCATCTAAATTTTGGGTTTTATTCATATCTCTTCTTGAGTTTGACTTGACATAGAAAATAAGCCTTTTAGAACATTCTTGGCCCAAAACAAAACAAAATACAGGCCGCATTTACACATATTGCAAATGTAAACACACCATTTACAGTCTTAAAATACATAAAATGTTTATGTTTTATCTTTTAAATACTGTCAGTCGTTGTAGCAACCGCTCCGAAAATAAATTTCAGACTAAAAAGATATCTTCAATCAAGTAAAACACTATGTAAACAAAACCAGCAGCGGGTGACAGTGTTTCAACAAGGGGTTCCACACTTCAATTATGGACCTTGGGCCTTAAAATAGAGATATTGTTATCTCTGTCTCCCTGTTACAATCCTTGTCTGATGTCTTGCTCTAACAAGTATCTCTTTCTCTGAGGGGAGGGAAAGCTGAGGCATAACCTTGTATTTTTAGATCAGTATGTTTTATATACAATAAATATAACCACAACCACATGCTGTGCAATGACACTATTACGATTATAGAATGAATGGGATTAGTCTGCTTCTGTTCACCAACTCTAGCTTGTTAAAAATGTCAGCTCAGTTCAGATCTCATTTGCTCAGAGTATTGGACACATCATTGGAGATGAGGCCAAGGAAGAGAGGATAAAAAAAAGGGAAAGGAGGGAGACAGGAGAGGAGGAGAGGAAAGGTCTGGAGTGTTCGCGGTATTTTAAAAGGCCAATGACTTGAAGCTCAGCGTGAAGCACCGTGTTTCTGGTCCAGGACAACGTCACCTGTGCCAGCCTTTCTTGTTTCAAGAAAAAAGCTTGGAGGAGGCCAATTTTTAGTGCTTCAGTGTGGAAAAAGAAAAACTGACATGTCCTTTGTTTCCATCACTTATTAAGTTTAAGAATATGGCGTAGGGTTTCTGGTGAGGTTAAGGGCAAGATTAAGGTGAAGGCTAGATTCATAATTAGCTTTTTAGAATCGGGGTTTGGGTTGGATCAAAATTATCACAAATTCCGGCTGTGCAGCTCGGCTAGAGAGTGACAGTGAGCCAAGAATCTATTGATGAGCCGTCCTCCACACGACATTAGCACCCTCTCATACTGAAGAGGGCTAGGGAGCGCTGGCTATTGAAGCGCCGCGGGGTGCCGTCAGATCCCTTGTCCTGATAGGGAAAGGAACCTCCAACCTGTGTGTGTGTGAGTGTGTGTGTGTGTGTGTTTCTCCTCTCCCTTGGACCATTCAGCCGGTGACTGATGACGTTCCCCTCCAGTGCCAGGCGACAACGCGGCACAAAGGGCCACTCCGGGTGAAACAAAGACCCTCTAATTGTGCCTTTGAGCAAGCCGCTTGGTCAGTCAGCTGGTGGCGGCCGGGTCCCCCGGGTCCGGCTGTCCCAGAGATTGGCTGGGGCCCGGGCTGCTGGACTGGGGAGGAAATTAGGAAAGAAGGGGCTTTGTGTCTCCCAGAGCAGCCCTGCGTTCAGCTAATATTATGACGACTCCCCTTCCAAAATGCTGTATAGCCATTCTGGGGGGAAGAAAGATCTCAAATTCATCTAATAATGTTTCAAGAGCACAATGATCATCAGAAATGTTGCAATGATGTAATGATGAAATGTTGTCTTAAGGAAGCGCATTTCTGTGCATTACCACATAATGTCTGTTACTTTCATGCCAGCTATTATTCTGTATCTGTATGCAGCAACAGTGCAGCAAGCAAAGGGATGCCATATTGGTGTGTAAACTCAAGAATGTTTTGATTTTTTCACATGGCGCCAATGAATTGGACTCACGCTGTGTCCAGATGAGGCATCATGATTTATATCCAGCATAGCTAGCTTTTACTACTGTACAGAGAAAGGACTGCTCACCACATTCGCAAGGAATTCTGGGGCTTGGCTTGCATAAGAGCTAAGAGGTATACATGTATTCAGTTTAACCCATATTCAACCAGCCACGTGGAGTAAGCACTCAGCCTTATTGGGGGTAGTAATCATTAGCAAATGGTTAGATATACAGCGGTTACATACACACACACTCGCACCTGTGAGGTGTCCGATACAACCACAGTCCTGCAGCGTTAGCTAGTGTGTAATAGATGGCCCTCCTGGGACAGGTTTGCATTGCTTTCATATGATCTATGCCTTTGGGACAGATTGAATTGAGTCAGATGGGGTTCGGCACTGAAGCTTAGTCAATGATCGTAAATGTGTGAGATGGAGATAGTTCATTCACGGAGTCTGGCACATAAAACTGACAGGAAAACACCTTAAAAAACAGTTACTATTAATATTATTATTAGTAGTAGCAGTCATAGTAATAGTATTAACGTTAATGCATACATTTTTAACACTGGTGGCCACAGTGGGAATCGAACCTCTAACCCTGTAAAGTCACTTTACTCCGCTTTTTATTTGCAGAATAGAGTTTACACACCTATTTAGTCTGACATAAATCTTTATGACATTAATTTACACTATAAATCATAGTAAGTACTATCAAACTGATGTAAGTTATAAGTGGATACGTTTTTTTTAAGGAAAAAACAAGCATAAATTAATGCTTGTCTGAAAATATAATTGATTTTTGTTTCTATTGGTTGTTTGCCTTGTGATGGTCACTGACTGGAGGCCATAGTTGACCCCATAGGTAATCCTTTTATTTACATCAGTGCATCATTTCGTATTCCAGCTTTCCAGGACATTCAGATGTTTTACACAGAACGCATAAAAATGCCAAAATCAGACTGAAATAGCGATAGACTGAAATACAAAAAAGATTAACAATACGTAGTAAAACAAAGCAATAACACAACTGCAATAATATGCCATATACTATGATTAACTACAGAAAAGTACACGCTGGCAAAATGTGGAGCTGAAAATAGTGAAGAGCAGACATTCCCCAGTCGTATGGTCCAGATCGGGCAGGACGCCGGGCCCGGCCTGACTGTGATGGATGGTGGATGCTGGTGGTCTGTTGTTGGCTGATGTGGACGCAAACAGCCGGGCCATTTGGTGCCATTGTTAGCCATTGTTAAGGGGGGCTATTGAAGGCTAACCCTGCCTCTCTGCCTGGGGTCAATGAGGTTTCATGGCGTTGTAATGGATACTAAATAACTCTTTAAAGATGTCGAATGAATATCAAGAACCCCGCAGTCGTTAAGAGCTTCCTGCGATATTTTCACATCAGAAAAATTGCGTTTTTCAAAAGCATCTATTAAAAATAGAAGAAAAAGGAAACAAATTTGATTTTTTTTTACTTAAATGATATGAAAAATCTACTTGTTTCAACTTCCAAAATATAAAACATCTACTTGATGGAGTCCTTGGTCACGAAAGACGAATGGACCATTTGTGCATTCTGCTTTGTCATGGCTTGAAATCAAAACCGGAAAACAACAATTTACTGTCAAAGTCTGCACTGGTTATTCTTATAAAAGAGCCTCACACAGTCCACCCCACTGCCGTGACAACTTCTCCACATCAAAACATGTTTTCTTCAAAACCAGCCGGCTATTTGTGGTGTCTCCCATGTAGCGGCATGTCGCAAGGAGAGTGTTTGTTGTTGCTGTGAAGAGACAGCCTGCTCTCAGAGACATATGCGTGTGTGTGCGTGTGTGTGTGTGTGTGAGAAAGGGCCGGCTGCTGGGGTGAAGCAGCGACAGACAACAGACTGAGAGGCAGTCTGCTCCCGCTGCGCCTGCACTGCTGTGCTCTGAACACGCCACTAGAACGTGCTCTTCTGCAGATTATGCATCACACACACACTCATACTCACTGCACCCATGTCTCACACACATTCCCTTGCCTTACACAGTCTGTGCACAGGCTGCCTCTCTGTCTCGAACCCTTGCTCACCTTCTCTCGCAACCGCATACCCTCTCTCTTTCTCTCTCTCTTTGAGCGTTTGGCCCAAATATCTGCTTCTAATTTGTAAAAGAGGCAGAAAGAATGCAATTTATAACTGTGAAAGCAGTATTCCGCTAACACACACCGCGCTCCTGTGGGTCTATGGGCTGGAGCCATCTGCTTGAAAACCTTAATGGACCATCTGTACGGAGCAAAGTGACGCATCAAAAGCAGTAACTTTACTCCCAAACACTGTGATCAGCAATTTTCATCAGCTTTACGTGAATTAAACAGAATGTATTGTGTATGCAGAAGGATGTAATGTGTGTAGATGAGACAAAACACAACATGTTACGCTGGATTTAGTTGATGCCAACTGCTGCTTCAGTACGTTTGATACTGAATCTACAGAGAGAAAGGAAAACAAAGAGAGAGAGAGTGTGTGTGTGTGTGTGTGTGTGTGTGTGTCCATCCAAACACCGCAGGACTAAAACCATAGGCACTCGGCTTGCATGCTGACACAGAGCGAATACAGAATCCAAGAAGAAGAAAAAAAACACAAATGGCACTTCTAAAGCTGAAAAAAGCTAATTGTTTTTCCACATAATGCAGTTCCAAAATGATTATGACAAGCCTTCAAAAGATGAAGCAGTTTTTTTTCCGTCAACACAGGCTCGCAATAAAAAAAAAAAAAAAAAAACGAGAGTAAAATGAGAGGGAAGAGGGCAGGGAAAGCCAGAGCGACTTTTGATTGACAGGGTTCTGGATTTGTCGGCGTCAGATGGGAGGCGGGGCTTAGCTGTGTGATTGAAAGGCAAAAGGGGGCGGGGCTTCTGCAGACCCTAGATGGACAGAGAATGGGCTTTCACCGACTCGATTCTCGGAAATCCTTTCTCTGTTTTTTTTGTCTTGCAAAAAAACCTCAGATGTTTTATTTTTCCTTTTCGACTCTGGAAAAAAATTACATCTATTACATTTTTCATTATGCTACACAGTATCTTAGTCATCATAATCATAAATAAAATCGTATAGCATTCATAGGTGTATCTCTCTAATTAAGTTGATACCAATCTGTCCTAATGCCAATCTGCTTTATCTCTATATGTATTAATGCATTCACACGTTTTGTGTCTTCTTCTATGTATTTCATATGTGTTTTATGTGTTGTGTGTGTCCGTGCCTCCTTAGCAGGGTAATAAATGTAAATAACGGTCTGCAGCTAGATGAGGGTCTCCATGCTAGACCGCACCGCCAATTGAAATCTGCTGATGAGGACGGTCAGAGCGCCAACTGTTCCTCAAACGCCACCTTTGTGTTCCCCAGATCCACCGCCACCGATCAGGCGCCATTCATGATCGGCACTCATACACACCGCACAGCCTGCTGGGATTATGGCCACAGTCCCCCGGGGCTGTGGGGGGGATGTGTGCGTGTGCGTGTGTGTGTGTGTGTGTGTGTCTGGTTGTGTTTTGAGAGAGTGTTTTGTGATAAAATGTGTGTTCATGTTTGTACATAAGTGGATATCAGTATGTGGGTGTTAGTGGGTGTTAAGAGTGCTAAAATGTGTGTGTGTGTGTTGATCCCATTGGGTCCTAACTGAATGACAATAGAGGCATTCCCAGTGGACCCACTCACTCCCAGTGAGACCTCCTTGTCCCAGTGGAGTCCCTTATTTCCCAGTGTCCCCAGTGCATACTCCATCACACTGGAGACAGTAATCATTTGCTCATTTTCAATTAGCAGCCGTCACCCAACGTGGACACGTAGTGGATGTGGCTACTTCCTGGCCAAGCTGCAAAAGCCAGACCTCATCTGAATTTTCACCTAAAAAGCGGATTATAAACCCAGCTCTCCTCTTCACAACAATTATAACAATTTTTAGGATGAGTAAGCTGAATTTTGACAGTAGAGTGAATTTCAACTTTGTAGCTTGGCTAGCTGACAGTGAGAATTGGGTGTTTGAATGGGAATGGCTGATTTATAAGCATTGGTTTTGTGGGAGCATACTGGCATTGGGATATACATACAGTATATTCAACAAAGAGGCTGTATTTTAATTGATTTTTTTCCAAAAAAGACATAAAACACATGTAAAACACATCACATCTCTCACGATTGATAATAACACAACAGTGATTCAGCCTATATTCAGTTCATGAAAGCTTATACATTTGCTGTTCTAAACACCTGGTGTCTGGTAGGTCTTTCCTGGGAAAAATCCCCTGAGTTGAACACTTCAATGAGCCATCACCTCTCAGACCCAACAAGCATGTGATGGGGTTGCACCTTTCTTACTTTTGAAAAGGACGATGCATCAATCCAAAAGTGATGAAAAGGCTATGAGACCCTCAACCCATCCAGGGCCAGTCTAAAACATTTTGGAGCAGTTTCACCAATGTCTACATGTTATTTCCTGAAATAATTTCCCAGCAAGTGTAAAGTTGCAAAGTTATCGGGGGTAAATATAAAGCCATCGCTAGCAACTAACAAGGGTAAAAAGGACATCATTTCAATTTTACAAGGTGTTATACATTTCTTTGCACCAAGCTGGACTAACCAGCACTGTAACAGTGCTGATTGGTACCACAACATACAAAACGTCCAGCTTTGTAATGACACTAATGACAAAATGACTGCACTGGTGCAATTATTTCATATACAGTAACGTTCAGCAACACATTTTCAATCATTTCAGAAGTACTTTTTGTATAGGGAGATGGGCGTTTTTCCAGTCAAAGCACATTGTGTAGGAAAGTTTCACTTTGTTGGCACTACTTTGAAGCTGGATGTTTAGGCTGTACCATTTAGTACATATTGACTTAAAGTACAATCAGAAAGATGTTCATAACTTTAATGCAGTACTCATATTTGTAGAATATTTTTGTCGGCCCAAAGTGCAAGTTGCATTCGTTAAGGTGTTTAAAATCTGAAATGTGAGCTGTATAAATGTTTGCTGCATGGTGAAGCAGAACTTGGAAGGACCGTCCCGCTGTGGATAAAGCAGAGTGGAGTTGCTCTTACGGGAAATGTCGCTGCCGTTATATTTAATTAGCTCTCCTTAGCGCGCCCACAAAGAAAACAATTAGTCTTAATTAAAATCGCTGCATGCCGTTGCACGGTTTCAAAGTAATAAACCGCCGTCGCTGGTGCACACGTCCCGAGCATAAATAAATAATTTCCAAACAGTCGTTTCATCCAGTCGTCACTTTACATATACCACAGGGAAAACCTTTAAAGCAAGCTCTTAATATGTATCCTAATTGGCGTTGCATATCCTAGCATGAATAATTGATAAACTTTAATGAAATAACACTTGATATAATAAAATATAACATAGCAGTGTTGAACCTGTGTTTTTATAATATTAGCTGTTGGTAGTCATTTAGTTTTGGGATTTGCATCCATTGATTTTTCAGTTCTAATGCAGACTGCTAAAAATGCTAAAAGTTCTTATATTTAGACTTTTCACAAAAAAAGTTTTAAATGTAAATATTGGCCCCAATAGTAAATAATAAGTGTGGTGACCACTGTGTATATTTAGAGCAAGTTCTTTACAGCAGTGCCACTCACTTCAGATATAACAATAATAATAACACAGTGACTGAGGTGAAAACTAAATTAATAATCATTTGTAGATGGCTGTCCAATTTGGTATTACAGTAGAAGTAAATTAATGCAGTCAGTGAATTAGCTAATTCAGTAAATTAATGATTTATTTTAATCAATTTAATTTGGCTTCACTTGAGTAGCTGAGGCAAATGGCTGTGTCAATAATTTATGTTTAATAGCAGCGAGGAGTCATTTTTTACAGTGCGGTTGGCTCAGTCAGGCCACAGAGCACCAAACACAATAACAGCGCAGGCCTGTGTCGAATGAGAAGGGTAAATATTGTGTGTGTCTGAGAGCTGCTGAGGCGAGGCAGTAGCCTAAAGATGTACTGAGGAGGAGAGGAGTGGGAAACACACACACACACACACACACACACAAATGCAACACACACATGAATTTGGTTTAATATGTAGCCTCTCCACATGGGAAGTGAAGCAGAACCCTCACTGTTCTCCCAACCCAAGGCTGGGAGTTGAGCGTGTGTGTGTGTGTGTGTGTGTGTGTGTGTACAGACGCGCCTGGAGTTGACTCTATTATTCTGTCTCTTCATATTCTTCATATTGCTGCAGGATGGAAAATACATGAAGGGCCCTGGAGGACTGGTGTTATTATTATTATTATTAATAAACATGAGACAGGGCGGGAGTGGAGTTACATGGAAAATAATTTAAAAACTATAACTATATTTCACTGAGTGATCCACTCACAGGTAGCCTTCCTTTAAATAAAAACACCAACATTCTGCCCCATTGTGGTAACGAGGAGATTGGTGCTATTATCACCTCTATCCATCCATTCTTTATGGATTCTTTACCATTAGCTGTGGTATGTATGCTATTGTTTCAGCACACTGCCTGTTTAATAGATGCCTCTTTAATTCATTTGTCATTCTGTAGTCTTTAGGTTTGTGATTCTCCACAAATGCAATGCAGATGTGCACCATTATTGTATTGGCCATGGTTTATTTTGGGACTATCTGAGCAACCACTTCTAGTTGCTGACAGGAGAAATATCATGAGAGAAGTAAGTTTCAGTCATTTGAGGCAGCAGAGTGGTGAAAGATACCGTCTTTCAACCATGACCCAGGTTCAAGCTCCGCACTGGGAAACATTCACCCTGCTGAAGTGTCCTTGAGCAAGGCAGTCAATCCCTAGCTCCCTAACAACTGCCTAGTGTGTTCCAGTTTCACAGCCCTACATGCTGTAAGCTATCCAGAAGCCAAGTAACCAAGGAAAGGTCAATAGTTGCAATGAGTCGCACAGTACTTTGTGTTTATGCAGAGCAATTCCTCTACATGGGACACAGTTGTGGTCAGAATCAACACAACCTGACAGAAAACCTGAAAGTGTAAAATTTCCAGAGTTGTTATGAATATCAACCATGCAGCTTAACTGTTTTGCTACTATTCAGGCAGTTGGGGTGATTCAAAAATGTATACGGCCACTGATACTTGATTAATCAACTGTTTGCATTAATTCCCACTTTAATCTCCCATAATCTTCCTTTAATCTTCCAGCACTTCTATGAATTTGTTTGCATTGGAAAAAATCCACCATAGTGATGCTGCTTGACCCCTATTGGTCTTCATTCCTGGTATGCTATAAATTAATGTAATGAATGAATGTGAAACGATTTTGTAGACAAAAAAGCAACACAGAGATGACTTTTGTTGTGTTGATTTTTCTTATTTGTCAAACGTGGCTGTGGAAATCATACATGATAATACATATGGCATCTTTGACCATGAGTCGAATGATACAGGACGTGAAATACATACGTTTTTGAATTATCCTGGTCACATACTCCTTATGGGAAAGCTCTTGAGTGTCCTTTCACCACATGTATTCATAGCCATTTGTAGGGTTTGACATGCTGCCCTCTTCCTGCTCTCCATTTCCACTCAATCGTTCACATCTCGGTTACATTGTCTGACTTCAGGTGTGTTTAAAACTTTTACCACTTTAGCGCGCGGATATCTTTCAAAAGGCCTAATTAAACTAATTATCAGACCAGAGCTGTGTTTGATAGTCAAAGTGATTAAAAGTTTCGGTGTGAAGGTCTTCTGCTGGTGTATTATCAAACCCTTATAATTTCCGCTGTAATTTAGAATTAATTGGAAATAATATGTACGGTGCACTGGGCACATAGTGTGGCCCTCTAATCTATGGCCATTGTAAGTGGTTGAGATAAAGCTAACCTTTTCCCCCTTCATACAGGTTCAAGTTAATTAAATCTCCTTTTAATTGTGTTTTAATACAAAACGCACATTACCTCCGTTAATACGTCTCTTCGAGCCTGACAAAAAAAAAAAGCCAATAGAGGGATTGAATCGAGAAAGAGGAAGAGAGAGGGAGAAAAAGTAGCCATTTTTTTCCCCTACTTCATTTTCTGAGAGAAGTGAAGTGTCAGCGAATTCGGGGTGGCGAGGGCAAAATTAATTATTTCAGCTTGATAAAGCTTTTCATCTCCCTGACTCCTTCCACTGAAAAAGCCAATTAATGATGTCAAACATGCTCTCCCTCTCCGGGGACGGCCTCCGCTCTGATGAGTGTGTTTACCGCGATGGGACAGACTGGGTGAGCTCTCTGTGTGTGTGTGTGTGTGTGTGTGCTAGCTCGCCGCCCGCCACAGGACCTTCCTTCCTAATCAGGGCCCACCTGTCAGGCCCCTGCCTCATTATCTGTGTACAGAGAGGCCATTTTGTCAGGGCGGCTTCTTCAGCAGCCGGCAGCCTGCCGCCCGCCAGGGGGAATGTATAGCACTGTCCTCTGCAAGATGATTCACTTAATTATAGGATAGAACTGGCCTGAAGCAGGAGTAGGTCAACACAAACTGAAACGTAGCGTAGTGAATAGCTCCGTTTAAAGCCTTGCTTCTCGCTGCAGCCAAACACACTATGAGGACGCTGAAATGACAAACCTAGAAGTGGGAGCCATGAGTTTCTGCTGTTGAGTAAAGGTTAACCCACTAAATGACAGACTAATTGAGCAACTAGCTAGCATAATGCAATATTTTATTGATCCCCAGAGGAAAATTCTTGTTCCTTTTACAGAATTACATTGACACGTCCACTGCTGCACTGACATCATCTCTGTCTCTGGTAGATAGTTCTGTCCGGTGTGCATGCTAACGCTTTAGCATACAGCAGGCTATGTTAAGTAATCGTTGGCAACTAGCATTATCCTAAAAGTGAGAAAATGACAACTTGTAGCAGCTAAGGCTGTGTGGTTATGTTAGTTTAAAAACAATGATAAATGCCAGGCATGTTTAGAGGATTAGTGAAAGAGACATAAAAGTCAACAAAAAGAAAACACTTTCAATGGCAGGTTTCTCTTCCTGCAAGACTTTGAGCACATGAAGTGAGTGAAGTTAGCCATACAGCTAAAGGTTTTATGATGAAGATTGAGATTTTGTTTTCAGAAATTATAAATCTACAGGCCATAGAATAAAAAACAACTCAGTTGGATGCCTAAAAAGTTTATCTTATCTTTGAATCATGCTAATCACCTAATTACTTAACATACTGTATGCTAAAGTGTTAGCATGCGTACTAGACAGAGCTATCTACCCGAGACCCGAGACAGAGATGATTTTGGTGCCGGTCCTCTAGTCAGACACTGGGTAAGGTGACCAATGGGCCAAACTCAAAGACAGTATAGTCTTTTAATGTATCATCATATCATGTTGACTGAGCATATGTGAAACTGTTGGTTTAATTCCTGGGTGTCTACATATTAATGTAAACGTGTATATTTTTACTCCGACCCTCCATGTGTTCAGACAGATCAGCAGCAGGGTAGAGCCCTCCAACATGTGACCCCTTTTAGAGCGATTTAACAGGAACGGTGTGTGTGTGTGTGTGTACGTACATGTTTAGGCAGTATGTATATGCTGACATGTGTCTCTGTGTGTATGTACAGCATGTGTGTGTGTGGCCATGTGTCTCCATCGTATGTATTGTACATGTTCGCAGGTAGTGTGTATCTATTTGCGTGTGTATATGCGTGCATGTTTGTACATCTTCTTGGGTATCTATTTGTGTGTGTGTGTGTGTTTTCTTGGACAGGGTGATAGTGAAATATGGACTTGGACGGGGAGACGGGGGGACTGGCGCTGATCGTTGACAGCACGATCAAGATGTACTTGACTGCCGTGTGTGCGTGTGTGTGTTGTGTGTGCGTGAGTGTGTGTTTGCATCTAAATATCCACCCCCCCACCCCCACCCCCACTCCCGCTTCATCTTTTCTGAACGATGAGGCCTATTTAAACTCACGTCCCTCTCCATCCAAGCACACACACACACACACACAAACATGTACAAAGAAACACACACACACACACGCTTATGGGAACCATGTGGGACAGACTGTCTCTGACATTACACCCATCATCTCACTCACTCTCCTACCCACGTCTCCCTCGTTAAACCTTCATTTGGAAAAGTTGTGTGCGTGTGTGTATGTGTATATCTGTGTGTGTGTGTGTGTGTGCCTGTGTGTATTAAACCCTCTTTTGGAAAAGCCCTGCTTGTCAGGCTCCTCCAAGCATATTGATAACATTAATGCTGCTCGTTCATGGGAATGAAGTGCTCCCTCTCTCTCTCTCTATGTCTCTCTCTCCTCTCTCTCTCTCTCTTTAAGAAAGTGATTTAGTCATCAGTCGACTGTGCGGTGCCTGTATGGACTGTACACTGTGCATGTGTGGGCATGTGTCCGCTTGCATTTGAGACGCGCAAGTTATGTTTCTGTCCGATCAAAATAACTTAAGACTTTTAAAGAGTTTTTTTTCTTAAAACTCCCACAGGAACCTGAACCAGGCTCAGGTAAAAATATCTTTTTAACGTGTTTTTTTTTTTTTTTACAGATCTGACCTCGTTGAGGTGTGCTTGATTTATCTTGTCAGGCACTAAAACGCTTAAGGATCTACCTTCCGTCATTTTCATTACCCACACACACACACACCCCTTGTAAAAATATTAATAACTCCTAAACTACAGGGGCCACATGGAAAAAGTTACAGACTAGTGCAGAGTTAAACCTTGTAGGCTCCCAAACGCAGCTTTTGCCGTTCTCGCCAATTAAGGTCGTGAAAATAAAAGGGTGTGAAAGATTTGTTGTACTCTCTCTGTGGCGGTTTTGCCAAATGTTCTGGTAACACAGCGTTTCACTTCATTTCTGTGCCGTGGCCAAGTACGGTTAAATCATCTGAGGCGATCTTCAAAATCTGTTTTGTGAGATCCTGTGGCTGCCCAACATAGCTCCGTCTGTTTTCTTTTCTTTAAAGCCCAGACTAAGCTCCCCCCCCCACCCCAAATGTGACTGTATGAGACACAGCTAACAAGGTAGGAAGAGAAACAAGATTCAGACTGATTCAAACCGGAATCAACTAACATACGGTTAGCCACCAATAGCCAGGATGATCTATTTTAAATTTGACCGTGAGAGAGGTTTTACTGCACGCTGCTATAGAGTCATATTTTGTTTTATTATGCAGACATCTCTGAGTGTCACGGTGTAGAGTGGCTGGTGACATTTGACAGTTTACAGTTTATCCCTGTCTGCCCACTGACCAGAACAGCTACAGCTACATATCTGTGGTGTGTGTGTGTTTGTGTCTGAGCCTGCATGTGTGTGTACTCATCAGTCAACATCATGTATGTGAATGCATTGCAGTTATGTCTGTATGCATGCCAAAACATCTACCTTAACAAGTCATTTAAGTGTGTAAAAATCTTATTTTTCTTACAAGTGCTTAGGAAAAAAGAAGAATTCTCTCACCCCATTGGCAGAATTGTTCACTTGTTTTAGGAAAAACACGATTTCATGACTGAATGCGAGACTGAATGACGGGTTAAGATGGGGATTGTTTTGCAGTCACAACATGCCTCTCCCTTCCTCTGTATGTCTAAGTGGATCGGACAGATAGTTGGTTACAGAACCCACCACTCTGCATTTTGGGATGTACACACATGCTTGGAAAGGAGTGCAAAATAAAGTAGACGCCCACGCTGAAAGCTGATTGGTTCTTGTTCTGTACCTCAGCGACACTGTTCCGATCACGTCAAGACATTTTCCAAAGCAATACGCTCACAGTGTGTTATTAACTGGTGTACGCCACCCATCGTGGTTGTATGGCCATTAGTTGGTGCATTAGAATATTGGCAAGTGCATACAAATGCGTCAATGCACGCAGACATACATGCATGCACATAAAGATGCATGATTGAGTGAGCGCAGATGTAGCTGGATTATGTTTACACCTGCCATTAAAATGCGTCTCGGGAATACGCAATGAAATTTGATTTCTCTTTCCCTCGCCAAAATGTGGATTGACGCACACGTGACTTCCTCTAGTCATATTTACGTCCGTTAAAAAATGTACAGTAAATACCTCATCTTGCTTGGTATTTGGTATGTTACCATCCAAGCTGCCTGCCACCTGTTTGCTGATTTGCAGCCATATTTCCTGGTCAGATGTGCATGTTAAAGTTTATTTCCGGTTACGTAGCTCCTAAATGTGGATTGGAGACATATTGCATTCACACTTTGCTGTAAATGTAGCTAAATGCATCTGTGATAGAGGTAGTTTGGATGGGACTTGACTTGACTTGTACTTTGATGACTTGAAAAGGTTTCTAAAGTCAAGAAAGATCTTGTGTTTGTGTAAATGACTGTTTTCTGAATTTGAATGGATTGATGAATTTATTGAAGTTGAAACTGATTATAGAAATCAAACGCATGATGCACTAAGTTTTTATCCTATTAAAATGATATTGCATTGCAAAGTCCTAGATATTTTGTTTCCTTTAAGATATTAAATTGATACTGGACTGACTGACTGATTGTTCTGACTTGACTTGATAATCTACATTTAGACTTGAGACTGACTTGGGACTCAAGTAAAGTTGATTTGGTCACACCTCTGGTTTCTGCTCTATCTGATTACAATCCGATCACCCAGGATGCATGTTAATGCAGGTGTAAAGAGATCAGAGAGACAGAAAAACAGAGATAACGAGAGAGAGAGAGAAATGCCACATTTGGTGAGAACTTGTTGTTAGCTAGTTAGCGGCATTTTGTGTATATGTCACTTTCCAAGCTTATACTTAAGACCCACAAGGCCCATCCTTATGCTTGCAGGGGTCGAGCTAACCACCTAGCAGTGCCACCACTCTTCCCTCATGCCTGTCAGCGCTACAAAGTGATCACATCTTACCATGTTACAGTTTGTCGACAGCATTGACAGTCAAATGTGCAAAAGGCAACGCAGCTAACATCAGGATGGGCCAACAAAAATACCAAATGGATGTTTAGTTGCGGCTCATCGACAGTCTAAATGTGTGCGGTTTGGATGGAATCTATCCCGTTTTCCCCTGCCGAGCGCCGTCTCCCTGCTTCTATCTGTGCAGTTTTATCTCTTGCGTCTCTGTACTCCGTGTCCTAACACCTCATAAAGTACTTGAGTAGCAGACGGCCCTTTCTCCTCCTAAAAAAAGTCACTGCAGAGAGCGGGAAATTATAGAGAGAAGCTGTTTGTTGACGCCACACTCCAAATGACAAATCCCACCGAATAAATCTCAGAACCTTGTCTTTCACCAGACTGATCCTCTGTTGATAGACATTACTCTCTCTCTCTCTCTCGCTCTCTCTCGCTCTTGCTGTGTCTTTACTCCTGGTTTCAATTCGATGTTTGCTTTACTGGCATGACACTGGAATTCCACACATTGCCAAAGCAGAAGGTGACAAAATGAATTACATTCACTACAAAACAATAAGTCAAATACGAGCGGATTATCTGCATTACACTGTTATTCTTCGTTTTGTTTTCTTGCCCATTTTCCTTAAAGTGTGACAAATCAAAAATTGCACACTGCCTCTTCTTGCCACATAGATAGGGAATTTTTGAAGAACTGGGCTATAATTTACTTATTTTGTCTCTCTTCTTCATATCTCTCACAGTGTAGTAAGAAATGTAATTCTGTCTCAAACTCCCCCTAATGACGATTTCTTGATGATGGTTTCTCTCCCCCTCTTTCTCTCTCCCTCACTGTCTCTCGCTCTCCCTCTCTCCATCTCTTCTCCGCTCCTTTCTTCCTCCGCCTCGCAAAGCCGCAGATCGCCGAAGTCCTCGGCGCACCACACTGATCGCTGGCATGTTTGACATAATGTGTCAAAACAGGCCGCGCTGTCTTATTTCAACCCGTGGCATTTTCTGTTTTTTTCCCCTCTTTTTCATCCCCTTTGCTTTTCCACGGCTTCTTTTCTGTGCCAAATTCCTCCGCGAATGTCCAGAGGCATATTTTTTACGAGTGACAGATGCAAACAGCCCTTTTGAGATGGGTGGCTCATCTCCCTCGACAGACTCCCCAGTCGTATCCTCAGTTGAACCTTGTCTAGTCGTCTGGGTTTTGCACGGGTAGATCTTTCGTCATTGTTTTTCAAGTTAAAGCTGCACTAGGCAAGATTTTTATGTAAAAATACACCTGTCCCAAATGAAATTCTGGTGTCAGGCATGGTCACTCTAAATTTAGGCGTGAAATACAAACTGACTCCTAAGCAGCAACCAACCTTAGATCTTTTGCATTTTTCGTTCCTTTAGTATCCTTTGTTCTAATCATCACAGACCGGTTACCTAGTTGCCTACTGCAGCTTTAAATATATACATATATGAAAATTTCAATGGTTGAGTAATATATGACATATATGGGTGCAAATGGGTGCAAAGCAATTGCATTAAGAGAAATCGTTTGCAGTGTTCAGAAGCGCTGCAAATTCAAAAACACGTACGAAAATCCAAAGCCGCAAAAGAAGAAACGCGCCGCAGAATGCCAAAGCAAATACATGAGCAGGAAACGCGCTGCGAATTTCAGAAACAATGCAAAATCAAAAACACATGCAAACCCACGAGAAACAAACGCAACAGAAATGCGCTCCGGTCGACACAACGGAAACGCTCCAGGCCTCTAGGGGAGCACTAAGTGGAGTCGGTCGATTTTTCGACACGAGAGAGAGAGAGGGAGAGAGAGAGAGAGAGAGAGAGAGACAGTGTGTTTGGTTTGGCAGCGGGAACAAGAAAAGCTTCTTGTCATCTCCTTTGTCTTCTCTTCTTATAAAGATCGATACCGCCGCACAATCACACATGACGGGCCGGGACCACGCGTGGACATTTCTGCACCAGGAACCCTTTAAACCAGCTTGCTCTAGACTAGATGATAGAGCCTGAAACTGTCTCTCTCTCTCTCTTGTGTTGAAAACCAACTTATTCCACTTAGCGCTCCCCTAGAGGCCTGGAGCGTTTCTGTTGTGCTGACTGGATATGCGGCGCTTTTTTCTGCCGTTTGTTTTCGTGGTTTGCATGTGTTTTTGATTTTGCATCGTGCTGCTGAATTTGCAGCACATTTCCTGTTAATGTATTTGCTTTGGCATTCTACGGCAAGTTTCTTGTTTGTGGGCACGTTTCCATTGTATTCGTTTTGGGTTTTTGTACGTGCTTTTGAATTTGCATTGTTTGTGAAGTTGCAGCGCGTTTCTCTTAAAGGTAAAATCGTGTAAAACAGGATTCCCCTTGCCTCTTTGATTATAAAGGAGTTGGATGTGCTATCTAAACATGGTGAAAGTATCAAAACACACGGTCGCCAACTAAATCCACACAATCCATATTAGAAAAGCAATCCTCTAAACGAGCCGTTTGGACTTCCGTAACTTAACGTAAGGTAACGTAAGGTTCGCTCATTATCATTTTTGTAAGAAATAATAGACTAACAAAGTGTTTTTTTCAAAGCAGTTGAGCGGTTGTCATTGTTTATTAACCAGAGAGTTTTCCCTACCTGTAGCTGCCGGGCTGCGGTGTCTCACGTTTCACTCTTGAAATGGTTAGCCAATCAGAAAAGAGGGGTCATTAATATTAATGAGCCTTAAAGGCACGGCGACAGAAACAGCCTGTTCTTGGTAAGGCTCAGAGAGATGCTGGAAAATGAACGTGTAAAAATGGATTGAGAGTGTTTTTGGTACATGACACCACACACACAGCTTTGAATGGACCTCAAGACACAAAATAAAACACTGGAAAGTGTAGAATATGGGACCTTTAATGCTATGGCTTTGGGCCCTTGCAGTGAATTTGCACCCGTTGGCCACCGTAAACAAGTCCACTCAAAATCATTGAAGCCAAATTCACCCAAAACATTAATCCATTATAGCTATTTCATTTTTTTTTTTTTTTTGATGGATTTTCATTTGTTTTTCTGTGTTTGTACTTGTGTGTCTGTTTGTTGGTCAGCTTAACACATATCGACCAATGCCAAAGATGATCTTTTGACTTTGAATTACAGTGAATTATAGTGAATTGCCCTATGAGCCCTACAGCAACAACAATAATAAAGAATGGTTTTTATATCTCCATTATATGGGACAGTTTTTCACCTCATACCCCATGATCTTAAATCTTGATATCATGGAGGAAGACACAGTTGCTGTCTCTTTGTCACGAATTTCTCGCCCTGGAGGGAGCGAGGGAGGGGTCCCAGGAGGACGGGCGGAGGAGGAGAGGGGGATTTGGTGGCCGAGGAAACCTCAGTAGTGTCACAACTGCAAATTTGCGGCCAGCGTGAGATGTTGACATCTGCATTCTTTCACGCTCACTGTAACTCACTGCGCTGAGCCGAGAGACCAGCTTTAGATCGCTTTATTTATCTCGACGCGCTTGCGGTCCAAAGGATGCTCTCTCCTAGACAGTGTGTGTGTGTGTGTGTGTAGAGAGAGAAAGGGAAAGAGACACAAGAATGCTTTCTCAGTTGTAGGTGGTAAACACTTTGTCCTTAAAATCATCTCCCTACAAATGCCTCTCTTTAGCAGATGGAGGTTTGTGATATATGAATGTGAACTTTTACTGACGTCTTCATTGAAATACAAATGGAGTAAAGTGAAGTCAAGTGCTTTTGTTTGGCGTTCCAGTGTTAGAAATTAATCTTAGCCACATATTGTAAGCCCTATTTGACATGAACATTTATTAAAAATGACTAAAACATTCCTTCATTGTTTCATATTACGTTCTTCTTTGGATCATCAATTTTATCAGTCTAGCCTTCAAGAAGCTTTGTCTGCCTGCTTCATTTCTTGTATTTTCTACATCTTTTCTACATATGGCCCCGCTTTGGATGCATATTATCTTTTTCTGGCTATATAAGCTCAAGGAAGCCAAAAGAGCACAGCGTTGCATCTTCATCCCCCCCAAAAAAACACTTCACTCCCTCGCCATTTTTCTCACAGCGACCGAGACGGAGGTTCAGCAGAGGCCAAAAACATGCCAGTCAAATGAAATCCACCTCGCGAGGCGACAGTGTCCGACACTAACGTTAATCCCTCGCACTTTCCCCAGCGGCTTACAAATGGTAAACCTGTTGGTTTTAAAGTGGAATAACAGGAGAGGAAAGGGAGGGAGGGGGGGGGGCATGGACGGCTTTGAACTCCCACTTACTGTTAGAAACCAGGACACCAGCCATGAGAGAGACGGAGAGAGAGAAAGGGAAGACAGAGACAGAAGCTATGTTCCCATCCAACTGTCAAATGAACATTGAGCAAACTTTTGAAATGTCGCAAAAAAAATTAAATGTGAATTAGGTGTGTTTCCATCAGTTGGGTTGAAGTGAATAATTTGGCTTCCTGACTGTTTAAATGAAACACAGACTCAAGAATTGATTAGTATTGGCCAAGGCCATATTTCCATATTGTTGCCCTAAGACAAAAACAGAAAAATGCACTTATTCTAATTCTAATTCTAACAGCCATACAACCATGACACTGCTTTATACATGGGAGCAACATGTATAAAGCATGGGAACAAAGGATACAACATTTCTTGGAAGTCATAGAGAGATACAATATTTTACCGACAATGTTTCAGAAAGTCCAAAGCCACTGAACTGTTGTTCTATGAGACTGAACTATTTATCGGACCAATTATGCCAAACCTATGTCGTTATTTATTTGACAAATGTATTGCCATCGCTATTTATCACATCATTTCTTTTTTGAAAAGAAACTTTTCCGCCTCAAGCGAGTGTGAAAACGTTTTCCCAAAATTACTTTTTATGAAAATTTTCCCCGTATTTTTATTTCCATACATCCTAATGCGCAATGAAAATACTCGCATGAAAACCAGCTAGAGAAGGAGAAGAAAAACAGTTTTGTTTGTGTGTGCATGTTCGTGCATCAGTGTCGAGTTCCTCCGAGGCTCGACATCAAGTGGATCCATTTTCATAACTTTATTGGAAACGTCTCATTTGATTTGTTGCTGTCATGTGTGGGAGTTTGGAGCTCCAGCCTCCCTCCTACTGGAGCTACAGACTGGAGACCAGCGAAACCACAGCGGTTCTCACTGCCCCCGCCTTTCCTCAAGTCACATTATCTCTACAGTTTGTCTGCATGTGTGTGTGTGTGCGTGTGTGTGTGCAGGCCAAAAACAGTTTTCCATCTTGCGTGTACAATTAAGTTATATTTTGTTGATCTCTGCTTTGCTCTATTTTGTTGTATTCTGTTGTATTTTACAGTACACCACTTTATTCTATTGTATTCTATTCTTTACAGTGTGTGTGTGTGTGTGTGCGCAGCGCAGCACAACCTGCATACAGTATACATTTTATGAGCTCTAGGGCCGTAAAGGCTGACATCAGCATCACTCAAAAGTTCATCTAGTGTTCTCAAATTTCCTGAAATGCACCTTTCAGATTCTCCAGCTCCTGCTCCATGGGGGACTTCTGTCATCTTATAGCTACTGTCTGGTTCCCATGAGCTGTGAAACGGGATCAGGGCCAGACCATGGGCAGGAATATACTTAACAATGCTTTTAGATATATGAAGAATCCTATTCGGGCACATTGTATGTCCATTTTGGGAAAAATATTAAGTTCATAGAGGATCCAGAATGTAAAAGTCTCAGCAATGGACTTAAAGGAAGGCAACAGCGCAAAACAACTAATTTAGAAGGTCAATAGGCGAAGATAGGAGAGTCAGTGCTTCCAACTGGAAATTCCAACCCTGCTCAAGTGTTTTTGTTTTCCTAAGTCTTGGTTTCAGGATTTACTCCGTCAAAATTGTCTAAATTGAAAACTAAACCGTGAGTGGATGGCTATCTGCCGGCTTCACGTCTCCCCCCTCTCAGTGGTGGAACTGTTTTGTTATTGGAGTGCACAAAGGCTAGCATGTTAGCCAATTAGCTAGTGAACTCCATTATTTCCAAAAGTAGTTATGGCTGTAGAGAGGAATGCCAGTCGAAAACGTAACGGACAACATTTTCAACTACATGCTCAGGCTAACAGTGCCGATATTACACGGCCATGCCCACAGAGATTGAGAGTATGAATAAACTGGGGAAAGAGAAAGACACCATTGGGCTAAAAGGGCAAATGACTGAAGTCCCTTCAACTGGCTAAACTATGCTAACTTTACAAATATGATACATGAACATTGGCAATAATAAGATGTTATGTATAATCTAGTCTGTGGGACTTGTATGTCTGTGTAGTTGTATGCACTTCTACGTGATCTCATAAAAATTTGTGAAATGAGCACAAAGACCGAAACGCAGATTATGTGCTGTGGACACAAAGTAGGCCTATGTGAAGATTATGTTCCTCCACCACAAATTGGATTCTGTGACAATAACACCATCTGGACATTGACATTTTCACAAAAAAACCAAAACAACTTTGGTTAAGAAAAATGTCCAAACCGAATTTCAGGAGACCAGGCTGTCACTAGGTCTCCTTGCTAACGCTTGGCTAGTTTGGCTAAATTAGCTTACTTTGTGCTAAGCAAACAATAGCTCTGATCTAACATGCTTCCAAAACAAAAGAACACAGACATGGACGGATAACGATCCCAGAGGTTTACTTGCCAACCAAGGATGCATTGAATGGTGGCTTTACCGACAAGAACGAATGGGAAGCACCAAAATTCATTGCGAACATGTCCAAACAGCACTATAATCTACAGTACAGAGCCAGTTGAAACAGCTGGGAAAATGAACAGCTGTGCATCTTAATTCATTGCTTGTGCAAAGTCAAGCACACTGCAGCCCATCTCAAGCTATAGCCTGAGCTGCTCTGTGCTTGCTTTCATGAGAAGTTTGTTCTCTCCAAGACAACTTGGAAAGAACTTTCTCCACAAGGTTAAGTATTGACTTAGCATTCCTGGATTTGACATTCAGCCAATGTTTTTCTCTCCTCTCCTGCCTCGGCTGGCCGCGCCCCAATTTTGAATTAGCCACACCCTGACATAATGCCATTGGTCTAGTGCTCAGTGTAACGCAAGTCAAGCTTGAAACGGAGTATGTGTTGTGTGTTTTTGTCCGTTAACTCTCCCGGTGTCACCTTCCTTTAAGTTTGTTACTGTCTTTTAAGAGGTACAATAATTTTGTGGTGTCATGCATCTTTTAGTTTTTAGTTTTTAGCCCCACAACAGCAGGAGCTCTATGGATCGCAATGTCGGTCAGTCGGTCGGTCGCTCTGCTCACCACTTTTGGTCACGTGGGTTAGTTTTGTTAGTTTCCAACTTGGTGGTTAGCTCATTTTGGAACCTCAAGTCATAATTTGCATTAGTCAAGGTGTATGACTTACTTACCACACGCCTAGACTACAAAAGGGAAACTCACAAGAAATGCTAAATCAAGACCTCTTTGTGTTTTTATAAATATACTGGGTGGAAACAATCCCTTGACTATTTGATACAGATCTTGTGAGGACAGCTCTTGGCCCAAGGTTCTTTGCAGTCTAGAATAAAATGTAGGCCTACTTCAAGTTAGTGGACAACATGCACACACACACACAAACACACTTTTTTTTTTAATGGGAAGATTGTGCAATAACCAAAGTTATAGACAACCAAAAAATGTTTTGACTTCTTGACACATAAAGCTTTCGGAGCTCACTGTCGCGAGCTTTCTGACGTACACACACAAAGACAACCGAGACCAAAACGGTTAGTCAGTCTCTCTGCTGTAGCTGGTAGCCTCGTGTTGCCAAAACAGAATTAAGATCATGTTTCTCCCAACTGAAACAATAACTTGGCAGACGCATTCAAGATAGTTTACAGTGGGGGATTTTAAAGCTCCTCTAGTAACAGGCAGGAAGTCATCAGACAGACAGAGACACTGATATCAGAATATTAAAGGAGAAAAGATATAATGCCAGATGTGAAACGTTTCCCAATAGTCCTCTTATTGCCTAATCAATGGTAAAACCTTGCAGTGAAATGAAATGTGAGCTGTAATATACAACAATCATAAGTCTGTCCTCTTACAAATTCCCTGTGACTATCCAGAACATGGTTTATCTGTCCACTTCTCTGTAGTTATCTGTGTTGAAAGGCCATCTATCCAATGACTGCTGTATTCATAAAGTATCTCTAATATTAGGCTACAGTCAAAAGTGTAACGAGTGGAGTAAACATGTCCATTTATCAGTAGTGTACAGTACAGTGTACAGAGTATATCTGCCTTTGGACAAAGGTTTTCACAGGACACATCCAGAAGTTCAGGAGCAGTCGACCTCCACTATTAGCTTCCATGAGGATCCACTGTCAGCAGAATTGAAGCATTTATGTTTCCCCGAGTTTTGAATATAAATAACTGCAAACAGACCTCAGCAAAATTACCTCTTGGAGCTTGGAAAATATGACCCTGGACACAGAAGGACATAATATTACCCGGGCCTGCTTTACAGTGTTTGTGTGTCAGATGTAAGATGTCAAGACTGGTTTTCAAAAAGAAAGCGTCCGTCTGGTGGAAACTGCAGGTCCTCAGTAGAGGTGCACTGATTGTCCAATATCTGGAGTATTGGTGCTGATCCAGCTCCCAAACATTCGTGTTCGGATCAACAAATGAAGATCTCAGTGAAGCAAAGTGCCAGCTGTGCCAAACTAAGTGTTGAGAGTGGAGGAGAGGTGAAGCAGCTCCCTCAAACCAGCCACAGAATAATAGCAGTAGTGGGACGGTTCTGCCTTCAAAATAAAAGCGTAAAATTTGTCACTGTCAAGTAATGTTGGAATAAATATATGGTGTTTTTTTTATTTTTTATTCATTCACTATGTCCTACTGCAACATATGTTCATTAATATGGATTTTATTCTGAAATATTGACTGGCTTGGTTCTGAAAAATTGGTATCAGTTCACCTCTAGTCCTCAGAATGGCCAGTATTGCTGATTGACGATGTTTCTAAGCTGTGTGGGTGCATGGCCATGGCAGCATGAACCATACATGTCATTAGACACATAAGCAAATGAAACACATTCAACATGATGTATCCAATAATTGTGAATCATGCAAATTTTAAATTCTGCTTGATTCCTTTAAGTGATGTTGAACTTTGGTAGTATCTTGGGCTGTGTAGCTTCCTGGCCATTATATAACCCCAGAATTGTCGATTCTCTGTTATCTGTTGCTCAGGTAGAGATGAATGGAGAATTTGCATTTTTTTTCTCTCTCTCCATTCACTGCCATTGTATGGTGGAACAGGTCTGAAAATGACATCACTAGCACATAAACAAACGCAAACAAAGCAGATTCTGATATGAAAAAACTAGTCATGCTGCTCTGAATTTTCTTTTACTTGAATCACTTTCTTTATGTTATTAAACCTTTCAGTTTGAACAAGTGTAACAACGAAATTCTTCCAACCGGATTTCAGTGTTACCCTTGTAAAGCTGATCATTTGTTCATCTGTCACATGAGACAGACACATGAGCACTGATTGGATTTTGACTAAACTTGGGGGAATGATGCACCACACCACTGCATTCCTGCATTTATAACATTATACTGTTTGCCCCAAGGGAGGCGCTACAATAACAGGTCAAAACAAGGTAACGTATTTGTTACTGATTGGCCCAGAGGGGGACGACATTACTGTTGGCTTGATTTTTAATGTTCATCTTTCTTTTTAATGTGATACATAGGGAAATTCTCGATTGTCCCCCTCCTCCACAGGGAGGTCAGAGGTCAGGTTCAGCTACAGAGCAGCAACCCCGGAGCTTGATAGGGATTCACTGTCTTGCTCAAGCACACTGGCAGTGTGGGTGCTTGCTGACACCGGGGCTTGAATCCGGGTGCTCCAGTTGAAGGACGGTCTCTCTAACCACAAGGCCACCCGGCCGTCTTCCTTTACAGTATTTTTGGATGGTGTGCCAGTGATTGCAGGCTGCAGCGTTTGACGGCCCAAAGAGCGTAAAGCGATACGTCTTCATATCACAACCAGATTTAAGAGACGATTTTCAGTGAACGCTCACGTTCAATAAACAACCTCTGTCTCTTGACGTCTGTATGTATGTGTGTGTATATCAGTCAGTCGGCTTGCCTGTCACTCTCTCTCTCTCTCTCTCTCTCTCTCTCTCTCCCTCTCTCTCTTTCTAAAGTATGAGAGTGATTACAAGAAGCTGACAATCAGGTCCAGGCCTGTATCTTTGTCCTTTATCCTCTCAAAGATTCTCTGTGCGTGCATCTCGCTGCGTCAACTCCGATTACTGTGATTTCCTTTCATTTAGCCTTCCGCACAGTCCACCACACACACACAGGCACAGACAGACTGACATGCACTACACACAAATGCACAAATACATACACACGCAGAGATATAGACAGATATACACACACACACGCTCACCCACACCATTCCAGACGCTTCTAAATGAGAGGGACAGTAGTGATGCCACAGGCCACAGGCCACCCAGTAATCCAGATGAATACTCTGGATACATCGCACTTCATCTGTCTGTCCCTTCTAAGACCAATGGGCCTCTCACTGTGTGTGTGTGTTGGTTTTGTATGCATCATGCGTACACTTTTCATAGGTCAAATAGCGTTCACGAATAATTCTTAGCGTGTGTTTGAACCCCCTTGGAGCGCCAAATGGGTGGGTAGTTTACCGCATTGCGACAGTTCAAATAGCATCAGATGATTTGTCAATTGCAGAAAAGTATATCAAAATGTTCAGTTGAAATAGTAAAAGTAGTGACTGGCACTAGCGCTAACCCCATCCCTATGTGGCAAACCCCACCCATCTGGTACTCCAAGTAGGTTAAAACTAGGTTTATTTGCAAGTAGCATAGGTCTGATAGGGTTTTGTGTGTGCGTACGTGTGATATTGCATATGTACTGAATTGTTAAAGGTTTTTAAACATCAATATATGATTGTCAAATTAAATGTGATACCTTGTTATAATAGCCGTAAACAAATGAGACCTTGGTTGAGACGATTGGTAGCCTTTATCTCACGCCAATGGTATTGTTAATTCCAGTGTTTCTCAAAATTAAAACCACATTTCCCATAGACCCTGCTGCTTTCTGTCACAAAGGTTTTCTCTTTCTCTTTACTGAAGAGGATCAACATGTTGGAAATGATTTTTCCATCAACCTTTCACTCCTTCCACCATCTGCCATTGCCAGAAACTCTGAAAGCTTTAGCTCCGTTTGCACTGGAAGAACAGCGCCCTCTTCCTGTTTTGTGCCGTAAAGCGATCCAGCAGATTTTCCCGCCAAATCCGACCTGGTGGCACACAATGTAAAATGCAACGTAGAGGCCGGTAGATACTGCCAGTTTTCTTGGTGATGGTCTCATTTGTTCACGGTAATTATACTAATGTCTCAAAATTAATGTTTCCACTAAACGTCTTCAGCTGCAGTTAGTTTGCCGTTACCACAGTAACAGGTGCCATCATTTGCATGTCAGTGGCCTTGGATTCGTCTCCATCGCTGCACCGTCAGCCTGCAGGCGTTCTGAATCACTTCGTGAACTCTCTCTTGGCCTCTGCCTTGCTCCCTTTCGTCCCACTCTCTCTTTGCGTTTTCCCCCTCTTTAACATCTATCTTCTATAATTTTGCTCTCAGAGGTACAGGCTGCATGTCGGGGCACAGAAGAAAAAAAAAAAAAAAAACAGCAGCAGCAGAAACAACCCAGGAATGTCAGCCAGCCAGCCAGTCCGCGAGGCCGGGCCAGGCGAAGTGCAGAAGGGCCACGAGTCTTTGAAGTCTGCCTTGACAGTTGTGGACCCTGGACGCTCCCTGGCATAGCGCAGCGCTCCGTGATCACGTTTCATTATTTTGATGGGAAAATCAGACAAACGGTTCAGTCGAGGTTTATTTTAGCGCTGCAGACCCCTTTGCCAAAGCACAGGGAACTTCACAATAACGCACACACGCACACACACACACACACTCACACCCACACACACACACACACACACACACACACACACACACACACACTCTCTCTCTCTCCTGAATAGCAGTAGAGTTCACTTTAGATTAACCAACAAAGAACACATTCATCTTTTTAGGACCGGCCAGTAGTTTGATGTGTTCCGGTCTGTTTTGTGTTTCGTTTTATTGTGCTGTTTCCCATATAGCATGCACCCACACACACACTGTATGCATGCACAGATACACACACACACACACACACAGACACACACACACACACACATACCCTTGCAACATCTGTTGCACTTGATTACATTAGTTTTGTGTTTTGTTTGACTTTTAAATCAGAAACTTGTGCACTAAAAGGTTGGCATGTTTTATGGACATGGCTTTTACTCGTTAAATTAATTCACTTATTCTCTCCATGCAATTTCTAATTCAAAAAAAAAATCTAATTGAAAGCTGTATTTTATGGCTCTCACAGAGCAAGAGGTTTTGTAGAATCTTTGATATCTATTCGTTTGATTTCTACCGTTTCATTTCTCTTTTGGCAAATGTAACATTGGAATCACTAAATCAAGGACTGTTTTGCTGAGCGGAACATTTTTCCATCTTTATAGCAGTGAAATTTTCCTTGTGTCAGTGAGTTTGGTTATTGGACTGCAGGGCATGAAACCAACACTAGTCATTGGGGCTGTTACTCAAGCAAAGTAATCTATATAAGTCATTACTCATTTCCAAACAAATGTTATTACTTTACTCCTTGCAAGCAATAATTTGTTACGCTACTTTCCTGTTACATCCAATCTTACCTTAGAAAATCAGGGTAACGCAACACAATCTGTGTGAATGATCAGAAAACCAAACACTCTTAATGTCCAATGGTCTTGTTGTCCTTTTACTTAGTAATATCAAATATATCAAACATACTTCCATCCAGAGAAAGTCAACTTTCCTACCATTTCTCATCTAAACTGGCTCAGTGTGAGAGGATGACGAGGTAGTGAAAATGAGTGGGATCTAGTTTTGGAATAATTTAACTTCACATTGATATTTAAAGGAGGTGATGACAAAAGCAGCAACTTATTATTTTGATTGGTAACTGTAATATTATTCTGGAAACTGTAATTTAACTGTAATTTATTATGCTACTGGTCATCAGACAAATGCTGGTATTTTGGCTCGTAATTCCACTAAGCACTTTAACAAGAAGCCTACATGTGTTTAAGCTTTATTGAAATACCTACTTTGGCAGCTAATGAATGAAATTCCCTTGTGGAATGGACTTTAATTCCACTAGCCTCTGTGGCTGGCTGAACGTTAACGCCTGGGCATAAGCCTGGTTTATTCTGCAGCACACCGAGTCACTGATGTGCCACAGTGTGAGAGGAGGAACCAGTAAACCAAAGCTGAAGGGACAGGCTCTGTTCCTGTGATTGACAGGGAACAAGACCCTATTAGATTTGATATCTGAAGTGCCTTGTCCAATCAATGTGTCACTCACAGTATGAGGGGAGGGTCAGAGAGGGACACCTTGTACATTTATTTCTTTGACTGACAGGTAACAAGCTCCTATTAGCTTTTATGTCACTCACGCCCGCTGCATGCAATTGATTTATCAGCTCTCCGTGTTGCTCTCGGCTTGTTTTGCTGTGTTTGTCTAAGCCGCTGCAACCTGGAAAAATAGTACTTAGATGTCAAAAATGTGATTCCTTTAACGCTTTATGACAGAAACAAAAAGGGCGAAGATTTGTGTGACTGTTTCCTTTTTCCTGCGAAAGGGAAATTGCGCGAAACAGCTGTTAAAGCCCACTTGAATGGGCTCCTTTAGGATGTAATGAGATGCTGAGAGTGCAGCTAATCTCTATTCTTCTGCCTAAGTCTACTGTTTAACCAGCGACATGAATATATGGTGGGTAAATGGCTTTTCCCTCTGCCCTGGAAGCAATCTGTTCACATCAAAGGTTAGGGGGAGAGAGAGAAAAAAAACCCCCACTGCATTTAACTTACCCCTCCCTCCCTCCCTCCCTCCCGCTAAATCCCTGTCTTCTTTTTTTCTCTCTCTTTCTCATTCTGTCTCTTTCTCTTCTCATTTGTCCTCTTCCTCCTCTGAAGAGCTCTCTGTCTGTTTGCCTTTGCCCTCAGTTGTCCTTTTTTCCCTCTTTCTGTCCTCCCTGCACTGCAGACAATATCCATCCAAAGAAGTCATTTATTCCTGTGTTCAGTCTTAAAATCTTATTTTTCCTAAAAGCAAGTGAAAACATCTGCCAGCGGGAAGAGATACTTTTACTTGTTTTCAATGCAAATCCACTTGTTCCAAGAATTTTCTTTCTTGCCTTACTTTAAGAAAATAAAGAAAGAAAAAACAAATGAAACTGCATCAGAAACAAGTGTAATAAATAATAAAATAATAATAAAAGATTTTAAAGACACTAAATGACATTTTTGCAGTGTGTTTCTCTTACTCTTTCTTTTTTCAATTTATTTTTCTCTCTGCCCTTTCTATCCCATTCCCTTTCCTCTCTTTTCCCCATTCTCTCCTCATGCATCCCATCCTCTCTCTTTTTTCCTCTCCTCCATCCTCCTCGTCTTTATTTGTATGGCTAAGGAAACAGGGGTATTGGTTACAAACCCTGGGAATCCTTAGGCAAATCAGGAGTCTGACCAGCCACTGCATGGAGAGGCTTTAACAGCTAAAGCAAAAGGGAAAGGGGGGGGGGCTCTTTAACATGAAGGCAAAGTACTGGATCAGAAAGCCGATGCGGGGACAAAAAAAAGGGATAATCCGTGAAATCTGTCCAGGTCAAGGGTCAACTTCCAACCTGCCGTGTTTGTCTGTGCGTATGTGTGTGTGTGTGTGTGTAGAGATTAACTTAAGGGGGTTGCGGAGGAAATGAAGGGAGAGTCGAAGGGGGTGTTTATCCTCTTTAAACTCACTTCACACCCACACACACTGGGGAGCCCTCACTGAGGAAATAGAGAAGGAGAGAAGGGGAATCTCTCTCTCACACACACACACACACACACACACAATGCATATGCTAATCATCGCGAATCATAATTAAGTTTAGCTTGATTCGCAATCAAACGGAAAACACGTACAGTAATTGCCCCTCTTTACATACTGCTGGATATAGATGTTACTTTCATTCAAAGTCAGCGCTGTGTGTGTGTGTGTGTTTGCGCGCTTGTCTGGGTTGTATGTACTGTACGCATGATAATGTCTGATCAACTGATAAAGACCTTGGATCGCATAAACATGTCATCAGTCTTCTACTCATGTAAGCGTTTCTGGGTTCATCCTCAGTTTCTCAATGGGGGAAATCCTGCTTTTCTTAAAACAAGTGAAAAAATCAACCGATGGGGTGAGAGAATTTCATTTGTTTCCAATGCTGTTTCAGCTGTTTCCAGAACTGTTATTAAGGGAGATCACTCCACTAGTATCAGTATAATGTCATTTAATTAAAAATCTTGAAATAAGCTGATTTGAAGTGAAATCATCTCACCAGATTTTTTTTCACTTGTTTGAAATTAAATGCAGTTTTAAGCCTTAAGTCAAGATTAAATGACTTGTTACGATGGGCATTTTTTTTGCAGTGTATTGTTAATACAGGCATATTTGGACATTTTGTCACTTTGTAAATTTCTTTTCCAGTTTCCCGTTCCAAATTCAAGGTGGAGTTTTTGAGTTTTGACACTCACCTGTAACCTGTGGTTAAAGCATACAATTCATCTCAAATGTTGCATTCTTTCATAGGCACCAAATTATACAAAGGATGTGATTATGGTTTGGTATGATTGCACCATTGTTCTATGGGTCGTTTAGCTGCACTTCAACTAAAACATGAACTACAAGGATTTTTTGGATAAACATTTATATCTATCCAAAAAATATCTAGCACAGACCAGACCAGCTCAAAGACAGTTTGTCCTGTTAACCTGAGGATTTTGCATACCGAGCTGCAGGGCAACAGGTTCCACTCCACCTCGTTGGAGCTCCGCCGGCCCCTGCAGGTGCTGCAGGGTTGAAGGGGGAAAGGGGAAAGGTCAAGGGTCAAAGGTCAAGGGTTTAGGGATATCGCCGTCAGGAGTCGGGGTCACAGAGTGGAGGGCTGTAAATGCTCCCACCGGGCCCGACACCTGTCACACATGTGGGAGGTAGGATAAGCTGTCAGTGTGTGTGTGTGTGTGTGTGAGTGTGTGTGAAGATGGACACCAGCAGCAGTTGAATGGCAAAGGGAAAAAAAGTGGAGGGAAGGCATGTCTAGAATGTAAGGGTTTTAACATCGCTTTCGACCGTGTCAAGTGTGTGTGTGAAGTGTGTGTGTGTGTGTGTGGAGAGAGGCAGACACCTTGCACGCTGCACCTGTACGCAGGGCTTAAGTTACCCCATGTGGACATTTGGGGGAAGGATTGGAATGTGTGTTTTACTGTCAAACTGTGGCCCACACACACACTCACACACATTTTCACAAGTGCCTCCCATTTCCTCAGCACTCTAATGCTGAACGAGGAACATTGCCCACTCATTTAAATTTATGTTTTGTTGTTGTTTGTTTTGAATGTGAATTTAGATGACGCTCTTATCCAGATTGACTTACAATTAGACAGCAGCAGTAGGTAAAGCTTAAATTTCAAGATTAAAAAACACATTGTCTACATATTGCATTATACAGTGGCTATATGATATATTGTCCATAATGTAATTTGTCTCCTACATTTTATATCCTTAAATAAATCATAAATATCCTCCATTCAAAGGAAGATGCAATACATGAGGCTCTGCTGTAGTTACTCCATACACACAACAGATCAAATCAGACAAGATGCAAAATTGATGTCTTGATTCCTCAAAATGGAAATAGTCAAAGTATAAGCAGCTCTTGAGTGCATTTAAATTGTAGTTGGCTTCATTTACACAGTAAATTAGAGGAGAAAAATTAGGTTAGATTTGATTAAATGAGATTAAATTCAATTAGATGAAACTTTAATGATCCCCCCAGGGAAATATGGTCGTGGCAGGAGCAGAGGGAATATAGATATTGGAGTATTGGTGACAATACAACAAGCGATGGCAAGAGAATAACACAACAAATAATGATACAGCAGATTTACAGGTTAGAGGCGATGGGTCAAGTGTGCATCGCTAGCTGTTCACATTATCAGGTGTACAGATGGAAGAACATACAGTACATGTGCAGAACTATGTGCAGGTGGGCTAATGTGCATTGTAAGCTGTTCACATAATCAAAAAATCACAGGTTGAGGTATCATATATACAGAAACACGTGCAAATGTGCATTGTTGGCAATTCACATTAGCAATTTATTTACAGATGGATGTAGCATATATGCAGAAATATTTATCTTATATACAGAGATATGTTTAGAAATATGTACAGGTCATGTGAATAAATGCAGATAAGACATATGCAAACAGGGCAGATAAACAGAGAAAAACAGCTCAGACCAGATGTGAAATTGATGTGTTGATTCCAGAAAATGGAAATACTCCCAACACAAGCAGCTCAAAACTTAAGCGCAGTACTTAAGTCAAAATAGCTGCTTTCCGTTCCCGTCCCTTCTCCCAAACAACCTCTACAGCAAATTAGACTCGACAAAATATCAAATTGATGTTTTGACCAGGGAGTTCCTCAGGTTGGCCGGCGATGTGTTTGTCCATGTTCTCTCCGCTCGGTTTCTATGGCAGTAAAGCTGCGAGCCACCCTTCAATTAGTCTGCTAACAGCTTCTGTTTTGTCCTGTGTAGATTTGTTGACAGAGTGAGGTGGTTTTTACCATCATCTGCCATCCAAAACGACTTGGAATCGGAGCCACTGTGCTTCGCCAAGTCCATCGCATTCACATGGACACGGACACATGGACACGGAATAAGAATTATCACGTCTTTATTTGCCAGTTTATCAAAGGACAAGGAGTAAGGAGGAAGACTTTGGACTTGGTTCGTGTGATAAATCAAATACCCCGTAATTTTTTAAAAAATGCATCTTTTCACATTCTCCGAGGTCGGGAGATGATGCTGACTCGGCACTAGTTGGTTTTCATGATAGTAAAACCGTATGCCGCTCTTCAATCAGCTCGCTACCAGCCTTTGCTTTATGGCGATTTTATTCACAGCATAAACTTGTTTTTCAGCATCTGCGCTTCCCAAGTGACGGTAATCTGACTTGCCATGATTCACTAAATCATCACCAGCGTCACGACTTGGATCTGGGCTTGTTTACTTGTTGTTTGCGCTGTTTCACCGAACAACAAAAGTCAGTCAAAGCCAAAACAAAGCATTTCACTAAACGAAAAAACAGCATCAGGACTTATGTGAGCATTTGTATGTATATATGCGCGACTGTGTGTGCGGTCTTGCTTGTGTGTGTTGTGTGCCACTGCTCTGCTTCTGCGCTTTTGTGTGTGGTGTGTGCACGTTACGCGTTTCTGTGCACTCACGCGTCTGCGAGCGCGCACGTATGTTGAAAACACCCAAAGCCTTGTCGTACAATCTTACTGGTAATTAATAAGTCGGTAAAACGGCAAAAAGCACCTCGCTACACATCACTCAAGGCTTGGAATAATGCCATTCTCTTCCGAGTGTGTGCGCGCTTGTGTATATGCGTGTCTACAGTACGCGTGTGTGTGTGTGTGTGTACGAGCCACGTACTAAGTGGGATAATAATACAGTGACCCCGGGAGGCGAAGTGATTAAATTATAATCAGCGCGGATTAATTAATCTATAATATTTATTCCTATTATGGTGAGGGGAGAGGAGGCGCGGAGCTTAGAAAAGGTTATGTGCGCACGCTCCGCGCTCTTTGTCTGCGTGAAAGGCGATGCTCGGGGGTGGGAGAGGCGACAAGGCCCCCTTGACAACGCAGGCAGAAGGTTATTGCTGATATCAAATGCCCCGCATGCAATTATCTGTCACAACAAATAATTAAGAGGGCTGATAATGAGGAAATTAACATTTCCATTGTGGGGATCCTTTATTGTCTGCCTGGGTCACTGCAGAGGAGGCTTTGAGAGCGGCTGAATAAATTATCTTTGCTGCGTACATGCCGGATGTGTGTGTGTGTGTGTGTGTGTGAGAGAGAGAAAGAGAGAGAGAGAGTGTGTGTGGTGCAGTCTTTGGAGAATGATAAGCAGACAAGCGTAGGGATGCGTCGGGGCTTCAGGGAGTGTGTGTGTGTGCATGTGTGTGTGTGCAGGCATTTTTTTGTGCACAGCACCGCTCCTCTGTGCGGCACGTAGGGACCGCCGGGTCGGGGGAGAAGGAGGGAAAGCCAGAGAGAGAGAGAAGAGGGGAGAGGCGGCATTCAAAAGAGGAGCGGAATGTGCAGAAAATGTGACGCTCCGCACCGACATCGACAGAGAGAGAGAGGGAGAGAGAGAGAGAGAGCGAGAGAGAGCGATCTGGCTCCATCTGTGGATGAGTTGAGGTTGTTGGGTGGGGTGGGGTTGGGGGGGTGGGGGGGGGGCATGTTGAGGATCTCTGGGTGGGATTAGTGTTTTCACAGGAACTTGACCCCCAGACACACACACACACACACACACACCCCGAAAGGCCCCTGGTTGCCATGTGTTTTGACTGACACATCTTTGACGCTCTGTGTGCAGCCAAGTTTAGCTCTCCTCTGTGTGTGTGTGTGTGTGCATGTGTGAGGGAATATTTCCTGGCTTTTGAACTCCTCCTGATTGACACAAATGGGTTCGGGACAGCCCCCCTATAGGTCAAAGTGTGTGTGTGTGTGTGTGTGTGTGTGTGTGTATGTGCGTATCTGTTGGCATGTCGGCTTTTTTTTCCGTCCTTGCCCCCACCCCTGCGGCTCATATTGAGGGGGATTTTAATACCCCAACATGTTTAGGAAGAGGCAGTGACACCATATTGTTCCCCCACAATGGAGGGCAGACGGAGGGAGCTGGAGGTCGGGGGGGCGCCGGACAAAAGGACGAGCGAGCGCTCGCGGCTCGCCTCCTTTCACCCGCCGCGTCTAGACTGCGATGTTCCACGCAGGGAGAGAAAGAAATAAGAGACAGAAAGAGTGAGGTAAAAAGGAGGGAAAGGAAGAAAGGATGCGGCGGAGGAGGGGTGGGAGGCGGTCGGCCTCGTCCGGTGGTCTGAGGACGGCGTTGAGGGAACAGGAGAAGGGACAAAAAAGGTCAAAAAGGTTGCAGGAGGTAGGTGGTTAGAGGAACGTTTACGGCGAACGGCACTGTTGTCAGAGAAGTGGAGAAACGGCGACAATGCTGCGTTCGAGGGCTGACGGAAATAACATAATTTGGAGTTAAGCGCACGTACGAACGACCCAACAAAGTGGAAAATGCGACTAGGAAATTAATGATTTTCTATGAGATGTGATGCTTAGGGAATAGAGAGCATGGGAGCTGAGAGTTTTTAGCCTATTATTTAATCTATAGTTTATTTACACCAGCTATTGGCTAATATATTAATTAGAACAGCTCTGTTCCACTTGATATCTAAAATAAAAGCAGCCACTAAAAAAAACATTTGCTACAGCATCCATTTTGTTATTTCTGACCAAAAGCACTTGAATATTTACTACTTCCAAACTGTAATGTAGGAGCTTACGAGGAGCACTTGAAGGCAGCATAAGCGCACCTTCATGATCATCATCATCAAGATTAACATCAGCATCCACAACATCATTAACAGCGGCGTTTGATAATAAATGTGACATTTTTGTGGCACACAAATCCACATCTCTTCAGTGCATTCCAATCATGAATACAGATTCAGTTATTATTCAGTTTCAATTCATATTTTTGTATTGCATGAAATTAAAATGTATTGTCCCCAAACCTGACACTCAAAAACATTGGTACATGTGCAAAGACAAAGAGAGACAGAATCAGAGTAAGTTAGAGACAGATAGAGAATGAGTGAGAGTGTACAGACAGATAGGCGTGTGTCTGTAACCATGCACATACCGATGTACTTATTCATACGGATGAGTGTGTGTGTATATGTGTGTTTGAGTTTATGCTGTGGGCAGGTGGCGGCGGTTCCGGAGGAGAGAGAGAGAGGACGGGAGGCCTCCCACGCCTTTGCCAAATCCTTATTTTAGCCCTGTACTAACTAGTCCGGTCCAATAAACCTTTCACCCCGCGGGCCGTAAATCGCCAAACAACTGGTGTGGTTGGCCCTGCCACCCACTGGGACGCGGCAGCAGGCGGGCGTAAAGCGGGCATGTCAAATGCCATCAGAGAGGAAACTCTAGAGGCCCGCCGGCTGCGTTTTCCCCCCTCCGAGGAGCGATGGAGGAAGGAGCAGCGGCCTCCCAGCGCTAAGGCCAGCTCCTGTAGCGGTTTTCACACATGCAGTCCTTCCTGTTGGCTGGCTGTAATGTCGGAGAGCTATAATGATGATAATAATAACCTTTATTTATAGGGGTAGTGCGTAACGAAACAGAGCTGCAAAGTGCTAGGCAAGACAAATAAATGAAAATGTAGGTGATAAATAAAATAAATTAAGAAGGAAAAAGAATGCAATACAAAAGGCAACTGTACAGAGTAATTAAAACAAGAATGAAGAGAATACAGATAGTTCAAGTCAAAGGAACAATTCTCAAATGGGTGGATTCTCGATTGTTATCTTTCTTTTCTATTTTCTATTATGGAATAAAAATATCTATCTAGCCTTATTAAGTATGTAATCTTTATTTAAATTAAGAAATTATCTATTTTTTTTTTAAATGAATCAAGAATTCTGTATCCTCTGGGAACGGTAGCTTGTCTATTCTTTCTATATCTGTTGATTAGTTTCTCTTTTATTCTCACTTCTTCTCTTATTAGATATTTTTGCAATTTTTGTACCCCCCCCCCCCCCCCCCCCTCCACAGGGAGGTCAGAGGTCAGACCAGGTAGACATTGGATGCTTGAACCGAGGCCTTCCAGTAGAAGAACGGTCTCCGTACTCACTATGCCAACCCCGCTCTCCCTAAAACAAAACTGCTGAATTTTTTTGCAATGTTTTTACCCATGGAATAATTTGATTGCAGCGAAAAATAAAGAAAATATGTTTTTGATCCCATGTCATCAACATCTGGAAATGCGAACATGTATTAGATGTTTCAGAGGATGACGCAAAGAAACAACTTCCTCATTAAACTATGTGCAATATAACAAAATAAATGCCTTTAAATAATATTCGTTTGTGGAATTGTGGCAACTGATTACATTGCAGTGATGGATGGATGGACGACATATTTTGAATCCAGAGCTTGGTCTTGACCAGCTTTGGACCTGGACTTCACTCAAACTGGACCTGGACCTGGTCTTGGAATTGACTCGGACTCAGCTACAGGCCTGAAATGAGCAGTTATCTACATAGTTCTTTTAAACTTCCCGCTCCAGAATCCAGAGACACGCTAAAAAGGCCACATGTGGATTTTTTTTTTTTCCTCTTGCCATTTGTTAAGCTGACACTCTGCAGCTTCCCCTCCTCCTTCCTTCACTCCTCCTTTTCTCTTTCCCTGCTCTCATGCCTTCTGATGAGCCGAGTCTCTTCCTCTCTCTCTCTCTCTCTCTCTCTCTCTCTCTCTCTGTCTCCCTCTGCCAGCCTGGCCCCTCATTTCCATATGAAAGTGTGTGTGGGGGCCCGGTGGTCCCCGGGGTGCCGCGACAGACTGGGCGCCGCCCCCATTCAGCTCTCATTTCCTCTCCGACAGCGAGCCCTCGTTGAATCAATCATGGTTTTTTTTTTTTTGCTCCGCCGCCATCCAATAGCGTTCGACCCGCATCATCCTCCCTCCCCCCCCAAAGGGACCCGCCTTTATCTCTGTGGTCATCGCTTACCTTACTGACACACACACACACACATATATAAAAAAATGTTTACACTCACACCTAAACACATGCTTATGCACAATCAGGGCCACATACATGTATACGCTCACATACAAACATATAACTGCATTCTCATGCACACACACACACACACACACACACACACACACACACTCTCCCTGTCACCATCTGTCAATAAACGGGACAGCACTTAGAGAGCTGATTCACCTAATTAGCAATCAATTAGCTTGTTACCACCAGCAGTAATTACCTTTTATAGAGCCAGAGAGGAGTGCAGCTGCTACCACTAATAAAACCTGGACCCTCCTCCCGGCCCTCCACACCTAACAAGCCCTGTCTGAGAGAGTTATAGGCAGAGGGGAGCGGGCAGTGTGTGTGTGTGTGTGTGTGTGTGTGTGAGAGAGAGTGTGTGTCGCAGGCGGGGGGCCCAGTAGAGCAAACACAGTCCCCAAGGGGCCCCTCTCCTCTCCCTTTCTAGCGTGCTTAAATCCCGTTTTAATGAATATAGGGTCAAGCTAAATGGGAAATCCATCATGGCAATAAAAGCAGGAGGCTTCAGCCGGAGGTTTTTGAAAGGTGGACGTCGAAGGACTGATTTTGGACAATATGAGCCTCATTTTTCCTCATATTTTGTCTTTTTTTAAAAAGAAAATATAAAGTTATCTCTGTTTGATGCTGCCTTGTACGATTAGAAGCAATTCAAAGAGCAATATTGTGCATTTGTAATGTATTAGAGGCCAAAAAAGGCCAAACGCCAAAGCAAAGGAATGGAGATTTTATTTTTTTGTTCAGTTTCCAAGTGGACAGAGCTTCTGATAATCTCCCTGAAACTTTTGTTTTTTTTTAAGAATTTCTTTATTAAATCAGTCCAACAATAAATAGAGACAGACAGATACCTTGATACATACTTACATAGAAAGAGATGCATGAAATACCTGGATCAGGGCTTTAAAAGTATATGACAAATTTAGGTTATGCTTGATTTAGGAGTAACAGTAACAATCAAGGAAAAATCAAGCTGACCTTCCATCACTCTGCCCTCTGCTCTCCTCTCCTTAGCATCCTTAAGCATCCAGGACACCTTTGAAAATATATATAAAAATTCATCTTTTAATCCACCATGCTTTACCTCCCCCCCCCCCCCCCCCCAATATGACTATCCAGGCTTTGACTATTTATTAAACTTAAAACTTCGAATCCCTTAATCCTAAATGCAGCGCTTTATCCCCCCGAAGCTGTGAGAAAATAAATCAGCAGGGTTTTTTTTTTCTTGTCGGCATCACAAATACCTCTTTGGCGCCGCGGCCCCCTGTTTACTTGTAGCAGCATGTGGGCTAACAATGGCCCCAAGTGACAACCAAGGTTAATCCTATATGTCGCCATTATGCGGGGTCAAGCCTCCACGCCATATATTTAGTGTGTCATTAATTTCCAACCTGCTACCGCTGCGGCAAGAGCAAGCTGCCGCTGCTCGGGTCCCCTGACACACACACACACACACATATTCAGATACACACACACAATGACTCGCTACATTAGCTAAAGGGCTAGAGCTCCTTCTCTCTCTCTCTCTCTCTTCCTCTCTCTCTCTCTCCGTCTCTAATGAGATGAGTCTCTGGATCGTGTAGTCTATTCATCATCCTGCTTGTTCCAATCTAGCTCTTCTTTTATCAGGGTTTCGTTCGAGGGCCGAAGTCGTCAGAGGCGACATAAATCACCTGTCAGCGCAGCTCCCCGCGCTCCCATGATGCTCTATTAGCGGTCCCCCCCCCCCCCCCCCCGTTCCGCTGTCATTATCGACGATGCACTGGCCAGGTATTATGGCCCAAGTGGCTGTGGCCGTTTATATCCATCCGTTTTTGGGTAGAGAGCGTAATTATTGTTTTCTTTTTTGGTTTGTTACTTAAACATTGCTCCCATCTTGGCCAGATCCCCCTTGGAAAAGAGATCCAGTAGCTCAAAGGGACTAACCTGGATAAATAAAGGTTAAAACAAGACAAATTTCCCTATGGAGGATCAATGAAGTATCCCTTATTTTTATGTGAGCAGTAACTTTCGCCAGGTGCTTGAATGTCCTCATCCAGTGTCCAAAATTAACTTTTCGGCTCACCTGCCAAGGGCTGGTAAACTGAAGCCTGCCAAGAATCAAAATGATTAATATAAATTTTTCATAGAAATATGTCACCCTAGCTATTTCATGTATAGAATCAGGTTCTGTCTGAAAGATTCAGTAAAGAGACAAGAGCAGATTTAGAGTTTTAATTTAAAACTTGATCAAAAACAGAAGGGAAGGGGAGCGCTGGTTTGGATCCTTAGTGGAGAACGGACAAGTTCTCTTTGGATGCAGGTAAAGTCAGAATGAGACAATGTATGCATCTCTTTTTCTGATTAAAACTTGACCACTTGCTAATATAATGGATCTTTTGGTCTTCAGTTTAACTAACGCAGGCTGCAGAAAAACAGGAGGAAAAGTTTGCAGAAGTTTAGACGCTATACCGCTTTGTGTAGAGCAGCGTAACAAGCAGCCAATCAGGAGCCTGTTTGATACAGAACCATTGTTTTGCTTTGATTTGGCTCATGGTCAGAGTGGTACGGTGGCCAGCAAGGACAAAGTTTGAGAACAGGCAAAGACAAAAGACTGTAAATAACCAAAGCATTCAAATGTTACCATCAAGACAACTTTTTACCAGCATTGGCGTTTGGCCAATTTTAATTTCGAACCCTGTCCTCATTTACAAGTAATCAGTGATGTAATGGTACAAAATAAAAAGGTGAGTAAACTGCCAGTCAATAATCATAATTAATCAATCACCAATATTAACAAAAATCATTTATACTTTCAGAAATGCATTATTTTTTTGATGCTTTTTTTCCTTCATCTAACTTACATCAGGTTGAAACTACTTTATATGATTTTTTTTAATGATTTTTATGATATGATTTTATGATTTTTACGATTTTTGTCAACCAAAAACTGTGGTTAAACTCACAAATGAAAAGGAGGGTAAAATGAGTTTAGGTGGGTTTTCCCTCCTCTCTACATCCTTGTAATAATTCAAACCGTGATCTCTGCTATTAAAAGCCCATTGTTGGCCATGAAAGTTGAATACACGCTGTATCTTCTGATCCACTGCTTAAAAGCCTGTGTCCAAACTTAAGAGTGGGCGTATGCACGGTATCAACCGCGTCCCATTACAGCTGCATGGAATATAAAAAAAAGACTACAGCATTTATTAATTTACAAGACACATGTTCGTCATAAAACTAAAACTAAATTAGGGTTTTGGGGCGTTCAGAAAAAAACCCAAAAAAACTCTCGAGCATTGATTCCATAAGAGGTCAAACGGTAACCTCGTCTTTCGTGCAAGTCTTCCCTAGATGAACTCCCATTTTCTTTTGAAGCACTTCCTGGGGTCACGGGGGCCACAGATGAGGTCATATCCTGTCTTCTCTGATCAGACCTGAGGGACCGGTTCAGACGCTGCAGATGGGTGTGTGTGTGCGTGTGTGTGTGTGTGGACTGAAAGGTCACGTTTCTCATGAAAAGAGATAGCGGAGGCACGAAGGCAGTTTCTCATGGTCCTGGAGGAGGTTAAGTGCTTCTTCGTGCCGATGGCGTTCTCTCGCGGGACGGCGGCGGCGAAGTGACCGAAATACCCTGCCTCTGACCCGCGTGATGAACCTGCCATATGCACCAGTCCAGTCTTAGTTTTCTACAATGACGTTGTCTAAAGTTCATAAGACAAACAGTTTTGATTAGGATTTTATTACAAAACGTCATATTAAAGGGGAAGTCCACGAGATTCTTGTTTTTTGATTTTGGCGATATCTTTGGTGCCAAGCGCTCATTAATGTGGTGTTTCTGCACTGCGCTTGCCCAGTTCTTCTTCTATTCATTCTAAACAAACCACTGGAAACATAAAAAGCATCACTTTCTGTGCAGCAGAGGATTTTTCCCAGGAAAGACTTACCAGACGCCAGGTGTTTAGAACAGCAAATGGAAAAGCTTTCATGAATCACTACTGTGTTTTATCAGTCAGCAATAGAGAGCAGCAAAAATGTAAATTCATTCATATAATAATGTCAAGGATTATTACTTTAAGGAAGAATTTTCACAAAATTCCATTAAAAAAAACAGTCCTACCCTCAAAAATCACAGTATTTTGTGAGTAAATCATTAATTAAGATAGATAGATAGATAGATAGATAGATAGACAACATCACAAAGTCACCAGTAGACATACTCGAACATACCCATATCATAATAGTCACAAATAGACATACAAAGTCATCAGTAGACATACTCATAGACATAATAGATATACTCGTACATATACCCATACACATACCAGGAGGAGGGGGACGGGCCAGGCCAGCTGGACATCTTTTGTGACCAGGAAGAAGTGGCCAAAGTGCATGGGGGATAAGGTGCTGGTGCATTACCTGTTTAAAAATGTAATGGCTTGTGGAACAAATGAAAACTTTGATTTATCTATTTTGATCTATTTTTAGTGAATAGAGGGGGGCAATATCGTTGCCCAGATGGCAACAATTCAAATGAGGAGGCAAGGGGGTGCCTCTGTCACCCACAATGTTGTTTGCCTTCTTCAACGTTCTATCTCTGTAGATGCATTCCATACTTGGTAACGTAATCCCTAACAGTTTACTGGCCATTGTTAGTTTTTCTGACAGTCTTTTTCTGTGCCTCAGTAGCATTGCCAAACCAGCAGATGATGCAGAAGGTTAAAACACTTTCAATAAAAGCACAGTAAAACATTTGGAGCATTTTGCTGTGGACATTAAAAGATAGCAATTTCTTTAGAAAGTACATTCTTTGTTGTGTCTTAGTACTTATGAGGTCAGTCCACAGGTCCCATTTACGCTTATGGTCGAGCACAATACCAAGGTACTTGTAATCTGTATCAGATTGTATTGGCTCCCCATTTATAAAAGTAGGGTTAGAGGATTGCAGCCTTCTAAAATCAATGGACATTTCCTTTGTTTTAGAGGTGTTTAGGAGAAGGTTTGACTTCTCACACCAATTTAGGAAGTAGTCAAGAACTGGCCCATGCTCCTTCTCCCCATCATATAGGAGGCTCACCAAGGCAGTATCATCTGCGTACTTAATAAAGTTCCTGTTAGGGAAAGTGCTAGTACAAGAGTTGGTGTATAAAATAAACAATAGAGATGATAAAACACATCCCTGGGGGGAACCTGTGCAGGTGGTCATTTTGTCAGAGAGTGACGTACCTACTCTGACCTGCTGGATTCTACAGCTAAGAAAATCAACAATCCATGAAATCAAGCCAGCTTCAAGTGAAAATTCTGTGGCCAATATATCTGCTAAAATACTGGGTTGAATAGGGTTAAAAGCGGACGAAAAGTCCACAAATAAAATCTTAGCATGAGTCTTTGGTTTCTCAAGGTGAGTGTGCAATAAGTGCAATAGAGTCAGGATTGCATCTTCCACCCCTCTAGAGGCTTGATATGCAAATTGCAAGGGGTCCGTGAGGTGCTGTGTTTGTGATACAATGTACCTCTTCACTAGATGCTCATGACCAGCGATGTCAGTGCTATTGGACGGTCATTGGACTCTATGGGTCTGGGAATTTTTGGCACGGGTACAATTATAGATGTTTTCCATAGGGTAGGGACTTTGTGAAGATTAAAAGAGGACCTAAAAATGTCAGTAAACACTGGTGCTAGTTGTTCAGCACAGTGCTTTAAAACACTTCCACAAATATTGTCAGGGCCTGGGCTTTTTCGTGGCTTACAGCCTCTAAAAAGGTGAAGGACTTCTGATTCCTTGATAGTAAAGTTGGGTGTAAGGGGGGGAAGGGGGGGAATCACAGTGGCAGCCTCAGCACTGTTGCCACTCTCAAAGCGACAAAAGAAGGTGTTGAGCCGGTTTGCCATCTCCAGTCCCTCACTACCATTCAAGACAAGGGTAGGTTTTCCCCTACCCTTGTGTGGAACATTGGTCATGGTTTTAATTCCCTGCCATGCCTCTCTGGGATTGCCGGAAGCCAGAGAGGCCTCTAACTTTTGTTTGTAGCTGTACTTGTCCAGCTGTATTTGTCTTTTTATTTGTCTCTGTGTGTCCCTTCTAGCTGTTTCATCCTGGTTTCTGTAAGCTTTTTTCTTCTGAATTATAAGTTTCTTTAATTTGTAAGACACCCAAGGCTTATCATTAGGATAAACTTTAAAGGTCTTAGTAGGTATCACAGAGTCTACACAGAAATTGATATAATCAGACACTGCCATAAGCTGATCATTAATATCAGGGCTATTAAAGACCTCCCATAATGTGCAGTCGAAACATCCCTGCAGAGCCATTATGCTATCATTGTTCCACACTTTGACAGCCCTTTTTTGAGGCTTCTCCCTCTCTAGTAGCCTCTGATAGACAGGGTGGAGATAGACCACACTGTGGTCAGACGCCCCTAATGGTGGGAGCAGGGATGCTGTGTAGGCGTCTTTGACAGTTCCATAACACATGTCTAAGGTCTTATTTTTCCTGGTGGGGCAGTCAACATATTGATAGTAAGTGCGCAGGCACTTTTTAACGGAGCAGTTATTAAAATCCCCAAGAATAAACTTGGGTGCATCAAGTGAGAGTGACTCAAGTTTCTGTGAGAGGTTAAAGATAATCTCTAATGCCTTATTAAAATTTGCCTTTGGGTGTATACATACCACGGTGAGGAAAATTTGAGGAAACTCCCTTGGCAGATGGAAAGGTCGAAGAGAGACACACAGCAGCCTGATGTCAGGGGTACACAGGTGCTCTCTCACCACAACTGCCCGACACCACTCGTCCCTGATGAAGAGACAGACGCCGAGTCTACAACGGTTGAATAGTCCGGAGATATGTGATTGCGTAACAACAGTAAGGTTTCTCTGCTGTATTGGGTTTCACAGGCTACCCCGCCAGCAACATAGCCGTGGTTGCGTCCTTGGGTAAAATAAGTGTTTAAAATCGCCGCAAACAGTCCAATCATGCACCATAGGGCGAGATCCATAATTGCTGCTTCAGTGCAAGCGAGGTGCGAAATAAAAAAAAACAATCACATCCACACAAACAACACGATAAAACACACAAATGCCAAGCGTGAAACGCAGCAAGGCAGCCACAGAGCAGCGCCCCGGAAGTGACGAGGATCACAGGATATCAGATAGATAGATAGACATAGATAGACATCTCTTTCAATCAATTATGACTTTTTTTTTCTTGTCCAGGAGTCAAAACTATTAAGACTGGCTTTGACTTTGTTTTCAAAGAACGGACATCATGTTTTGGGAAGCATCTTGGCGAGGAGAGATCTCATCTGTAAAAATCACAACATTGGAAAACTGAGTCCAATACTGTCATAAAGGATCGATAAATAAATGTCCGCCTGTTCAGCAACATATTACACAGTATGTATACTGTATATTATATTTTGTGTAGATTGCGTCAGACGCTGCTGTTATCTGCCCTGATGATACTCTGCCCTGCTGGAAAAGAGGCAGCCTGCTAGTAAATTAATATCCTCATTAAGTGCTCAGTGGCTGCATGTGTGTGTGTGTGTGTGTGTGCCTTTCCCTCATCCCGTACCTTCCTGTTCCCCTTCTCTCTCTCTCTCTCTCTCTCTCTCTCTCAATTTTAATGTCACTTCACTTTATTGGCACGGTCTGTCAATACATCTGTGTTGCCAAAGTAAATAGGAGAAAATAAAAAAAATAAAGGAAAATGAAAGAGCAACATCTGGTAATAACAATAAAAGTAAAGTATAAAGAAGTGAACATGTGATTATGATCAAATGATTAAAGAAAATACAGTGCAAGCGCATTATGGGCTCTATAATATAGTGCTATGCATATGCATGGCACATGTAGCATGTTTGCATGAATATATTAATTTGAGGAAGTATGCATGTTACATTATACCTTTACACACATTAAAATACTTAAGTAGGTAAAAAAAAGACATATTTCTACTTATTTCTCTCTCTGTCTTCCTCATCTCTTTCCCTCCACCATCCCTCTCTCCTCTCTCTCTTCATCTCCTCCGTGTTTCTGCTGTTCAAAGAAATAAATCAATTCCAGAGACTAAATAGATCGCTTGGCAGTGGAAAGTGTGTTGGACAGAAGGCTGCCCCCAAAAAAGCTAATTTCCCTCCGCTAACGGCTCCCATTCATCTTGGCTAACTACTACTGTTAGGGTGGGGGTGGGAGTGGGGGGGTGTAATGAGTGGAATGTGGACACACACACACACACACACACACACATACACATATATTTGCACACATACATATATGAACACACAACCATCCTTTTGCATTGTTACAGTGTTTTTTGAAGAACAAGATATATCTTTTGCTTATTTTTTATATTTTCATTCAACATATCTTTGTGAATGTTTTGATTTGATGATGATGCAGCTTCTCACATTTTTCAGCAATGTCTGTGCAATTTTACATTTTTTTAAAGACACTGACACTTTTGTTTTTTGTTTTTTAATTCCTGAAATGAGTGACACTGCATTGGAAACAAGAGTATTTTTCCACATATTAAAAAAAGATCTGGAGACTGAATACGGGCCTAAATGATTTCTTCTGTCTTTCTTCTTTCTTGATTATGTGGACCAAAAGAAATATCAACATCCTCTTCAAACGGCTCTGTCTGTCTGTGTGTGTGTGTGTGTGTGTGTGTGTCTGTGGTGAGGTTTTCTTCATGCGTAGTTACCCTGCACTGCCTCCCCATCAGCCTCCTGCACTGAACACTGTTTGTCTGGCCATGCATGGCTGTATGTGTGTATGTGTGTGTGTGTGTGTGTGTGTGTATGTGTGTGAATTTGTACCACCAGTGCTGGCCAACCTAGACAAAGGAGGGGCCACTAGGGGAGAATGGAGGTAGCACAGACACACACACACACACACACACCTCTGCACCCCCAGAGAAGGAGAGAGAGAAAGGGAGAGAAAGAGAGACTGAGACAGAAAGAGAGAGAGACAGACACAAGCAAAAGAGGAAATGAGAGAGTAACTGGGGAAAAGGGGGAGAGAAAGTGAGACCAAGGTAGAGAGATACAGGTAGAGACAGAGAAAGACAGACAGGAGAGAAAAAGAGACTGAGGGAAAGAGAGGGAGGAAGGCAGGTAGACAGAGAAAGGTAAAGAAAGAGAGAGAGAGGGAGAGACAGACAGACACAGGGAAAACGAACCAGACCGAAAACAGAAAGAGAGAGATACAGAAAAGAGAGAGAGAGAGGTTTTTTCCATGGGTCTCTGGTCGGCAGCCAAGTGCACGGATCAGTCTGATGGGAGCACACAGTCTGTGCACCTGTTCAAACCAGCTGGCCCACACTACAGTACCTGTCTCAGTGGCGGAGAGACAGACAGCGTCGCCCTCGGACACACCCAGCCACCCACCGAGGAGGGGTGGGGTGGGGTGGAGCTGTCGGGTGGGGTGAGGATCTGAGCTGGGGAAGTGGGTGCAGTGGGTGCTAGGGTTACGGTTTGATCCCTGTAATAGAAACAGGAAAAAAGCGAGAATGCAAGAGACGTCAATTCACTAAATTTTAAGTTATCGCAAAGTCCCTGCAGCTAAAACCATTTACCAGAAATAGACTACATTTCAGTGATGACTGACAAGGTATTCCTATGGTCAATGTGATAAATTATTAGATGTAGGTCACCAGATTTCGAGGGAATATTGGCCCCTGATGTGACTTTTTTTTCTCTAGATATGGATTCCAAATTGTTTCCTGGGAACTTTCGCTTGATGTTTGCTCTCCACTACAGTGATAAACACTACAAGATCAAGGCGCCACACCTTGCCGTACCCAACCGGCGCTCCAGGGAAGAGAGAAAGACAGGAGGCGTATGTGTGTCTTAGAAAGATAAAAGAGAGAGAGGACGGACGGAAGAAAAAAGGGAGGGAAATGCGTGTTTGAGCGTCTCTCAGATGATCAACAATAAAGGGAAGCGCAGAGAGAAAGGAAAAAAACATGGTAAATAAGAAAGCAAAAGGAGGAGAAAATGAACAAACGAATGAATGAATGAACAAACCAGAGAAAAGGGTCGAACTAACCCCCCCTCCCTTCCCATCCCCTCCTCTCCTCTTAGCGCCACAGATGTGTGTGTGTGTGCGGCGAGTGATAAACGCTAAACCAATTGAAGCGGTGCAACAGCGGCCGTATAAATAGGCCTAAATGGCATTTGCATGGCGTAATTACCGGCGGCTGGCCTGGGCTTTGTGTCTCTGCCCACCGGGGTCCTGTTGGAGAAATGGTCCCTGAATGAGGCTCCAACCAGACGAGGTGGGGAAGACGGGCGAGGTCAGGACAGGCCGCGTGTTCACAGCTGATTGATGCTCCAAAAGCCTGTTTAGGCAACCGGACCGCACTATGGCTTTGTAGAGGCTGGGATTCATTTTTACTGTGTGTGTGTGTGTGTACATCATCCTTAACATGAAGCATGAAAACATCTCTGCATTTCTAGCTTGAAGCAATAAAAAGAGTTTAGAGGTTTTTTTTTAGCATATATTTATCTGCCAATAGGTAAAATAGCATCATGTATTTTTACTTTTGCCAGCGGTTCATATTGTTTTATATGATAGTTTGACCTTTGTGATCTGTGTGTAGTCTTTGAACCAGCCAATTTTTAAATTGATGGTTAAATTAATACATTAATTTTACATATTTTGCTACTTGCTTGATATAGCACAATAGTGATCCAACCTATAACCAGTTCATGAAAGCTTTTACATTTGCTGTTCTAAACACTCGGTGTCTGGTAGGTTTTTCCCCAGAATTTATATTTGGAATTACAGTTGGAATAAGTAGAAGAAGAACTGGGTAGTTAGCATGAGCAGTGATAGCCACTGTGGCTGAACAGACAAAGAAAAGAGAAACTCAAACTGCATCAACAGAAAATCCAAGGAAGAAGAGGTCACAGTACTGGAGACACGGTTTGATTGACAGGTGATCTCTGGGAAGAGCAGTGCAGAAACACCACAGCAATGAGCGCCAAAGACTTGCAGATTACCACTTTCATCGACTACAACATTGATTTATTGAACATTCATAAATGATCAGTATTTCTCAAACATGTCATGTTCACGTACAAGCGTTCATGTCTTATGACAAGATGGCACCTGTGTGTGCACCCGGGCCGTGTGGCTGCCCCCACCCCCATATTAAATTCCTGGCGGGGGGATAATAATGTTCTCGACATGGAAGATCACATTCAGCAGACATGACACCCTGACACCAGCCGCCAAGGCCTGCAAATGTAAATCTAGCCAGATTAGATGTCGGTAAGCAGCTTCTGTATGTGTGTGTATGTATGTGCGTGCATGAGTGTGTGCATGTGTCAGAGAAAGAGGAGAGAGTATCTGTGTGTGTGCCTATATGTAAGATAGGTAGATAGATCCAGACAGAGAAACAGGATGTTTGTACGTTTGTGTGTGTGTGTGTGTGTGTGTGTGTGCTCTTGCATAAGTGCGTGCCTCTGTCTCAGATCTCATCCCCTGAAATAGACTTTAAAGAGATCTCACTCTGTCCCGTCCAGCAGCGTTCCTGAATTATTACCTTCACTTTACATTGGAACCCAAAACCCCTCGGCTTGACGTTTTTATGGACATTACCTATTTAGCAACCTCGCACAGCCGCAGACGGGGATTTTGTCTCACACAGTGTGAAATTGACCCAGCTACCTGGCTCTGTCTCTGTCTGCGCTCTCCTTGTCACGTTCACAGCTGGTATTAAAGGTCTACGGGTTTAAAGTAATAATCTGCAGCATTTTCATGTAAATAAATGTCTGTTTTGCTGCTCTCTATTGCTGATTGATAAAACACAACAGTGATTCAACCTATATCCGGTTCATGAAAGCTTTTACATTTGCTGTTATTAACACCCAGAGTCTGTTGGTCTGTCCTGGAAAAAATCCCTCAAATCCCCCAGTACACAGGAAGTGATGTGTTTGAAGTTTCTGGCAGCAGCATTACAAGTTTGTTTGGAATAAACAGAAGAACAGTGTAGTTAGCATGAGCAGTGATAGCCACCATGGCTGAACAGACAAAGAAAAGAGAAACTCAAACTGCAGCAACAGAAAATCCAAGGAAGAAGACAAAGTCACAGTACTGGACACACTGTTTGATCAATGGGCGGAGCCAAAGAACCACTGTTTTTCAGAGTGCAAGTTAGCTAACTGGTAAACATGGTTGGCAAAGAAGGAACTCTGGTCAAAAACTTTTTTTTTCATTCATTCATAATCTTCAATCAGCAAATTAGCTATCTTACCTAGATAGTTATAGGCTAGTATAGCTAGTATGAACTTGGAAGGTCAGCTAGGCTAACTAGCTAACCTAGATAACTTAGTATGGCTAGAGCCATACACATAAAAGCACTTAGCTTTGTAATATTAGCTTCATAATATTAGCTATCTCTTCTTGCCCATTGCCTTTTTTACTAGGCTTCAGTCTAACGTTACTTACCACAGAAAAACTGTTGTTCTTTGGCTCCGCCCATTGAGCTTTAACTCAACCAATGGGATTATTTCTGTCTCCAGAGCAACTCTGCCTGGCAGAAATTTTTGTTTAACTAAAACTCTATTCAGCCAAAAACAACACAGCAATGAAAGTTTAGCAACAAAGATGTCACCAAAATAAAAAAAAAACAAGAAACTTCCAGATTACCACTTTAATATTCCTATCATCAACAAACACAACACCAGGTTTTTCCAGAAATTAAGAATAGAACGCTTATTTTCTTGTTGATAACAACGTACTTTTGTAATTGCACAACGATGTTTTAACAGGTCTCAAGGGCCCACAGGTGTTGAAACTCACTCAACACATTACTGACAGTTTAAATTTTCAATTCGAGTAAGAAAAACACCAAAAGTGCAGTTACATTTTTCATCACAGCAGCAATCTGCCGGTTCCATCTTAAATCTTGAGTGTTGAAATGGCTTAATAACAAATTGTCTCCCGGGTGTTGCAGCCAAACACAGTTTTTAAGGTGCAGTGCAAGTTCCCATTTCCAAGATAGCGTCTGATAACGATTGAACCCAGCAGTCGTGTTCTCTCTAAATGTGTTTTAGAGGATTAGTCCGAGCATGTGACACTATTGATCAGTGATGCGTGATATCTTAGTTTCTCTCTCACTCGCTATCTCACCATAGACATCTCTCAGTTCAGTCAGAGCTTGACTGTCTCTGCCTGTCTCTCTTTTACCCTCCATCTTTTATTTACACTCAGCAGACACAGTGTTTCCACTTTACCCGCCCACTAGAGTCAAATTACCTTGTGAATTAATTGGTGGTCTAAGGGTTGTTGAAAATGTGTTATTTGTGCTACTGTCTAATCTCTAATAATAGAAATGTTACTGACTTGCACATTGTTTACAAAGCCCTAAGTACTGTTTGGGGGCCTAATATTGACAAAATGAATTATATAATGCTAATGAAAACCATCTCAAGCACTATGTGAAAAAGAATAGTTATGCTACTAATTGGTTGAATTGCTATAATCAGTCTTTTTATAAGGACATATCTTCTCCTGGGAATGCAGACCTGGGACCAAATAGTATTTGAAAATGATGTTTATGATTTGTTTTAGCCTACAGGAATGTGTTTTAAAGTCATTTGTGTATACTTTTCTGTGATTGACATCTGATTTGACACTATCTGAATTATTCTGATGTGGTAAACTCCACCCACCTGGTACTCCAAGCAGGGTAAAACAAACTCAAAGAATTATTTGCAAATACCATTTGACCCAGGTCTGCTTCAAATGGCTGATAGGTTTCCTCACCTGCTGAGGCTGAAAACACAGAAAATAGAACCAGCTTGTGTGCATATTTGTGTGTGCGTGTGTGTGTGCACGCGTGTATGTTTGCACTGTTGCCTGTGTATGCATGAGAATGCCCACACATGTGCACATATGCATGCATAGGCCTGTGTACGTGTGTGTGCGTACTTGGTGAGTGTATGTGTGTGTGTGTGTGTGTGCGTGTGTCAGCATCATCGCTCCATCTCCCGCGGCGTCTCCTGGAAGCTGACAACTGGATAATAGCTTTTTACTTTTCCAGAGCAGGGCTCCGGAGAGAACTAATATGATTATAAATCATTATTCAAATAGAAAGGTGAGGCGCGGCGCTCGGGATCGTAAGAGAGCATGATAATAGCATCATTACCTTTTATTTATAATTCTGTTTTTCTTTTCTTTTTTTCTTTTTTCTTTTTTGCAAACGTGGCAAGTCAACCTAATGCGAGACTACGGGGGATTTCTCTCTCTGATATGCGAGAGAGGGGTGGGGGGTGGGGTGGGGAGGGGGTGTATATGCATCAACCCATCATGGAGGAGGAGAGAGAGGTAAAGATGAAGTGATTTGAAAGAGGGAACATTTATAATAGGGGGATTTGGTGGGGGGGTGTACAGGGTTGAGTTTGTTCCTGCAGAGAAAAACCTTGTGAATTCTTGCTTTTTACCGTTTATTTATCCATCCTTAAATATAGCGTGCACGGTAGGATGCTCTTTGTTCTCCTAAAGCAAAAGCAGCACTTGAGATCCCCTCCAGATTCATCTCTGTGATCGGTTGAACTTGGCTGACCTGGCCAACTCAATTGTACCCATATTGAAATCAGACTTGTGTTTCTTTTTTTAAACCAAACAATCTACGCAGCTACTTTGATGCCTCAACTGTGTCAGAGTCAGTTTTGGTTGACTTTGTTCTGACGCTCTTATCCTCAGAAACGAGTAAGATAAGGATTCAGTGTCATTATGACAAGACGTATATGGACACACATCGAACCTGTGACAGTTCAGTTTCTCTGTTTCTCCTGCCGCTGTTCAGGTACGCGCTCCTCCTGATGAGCAGCCAGCACATCAAACGCCGCTAAAATTCGGATGATTTACCAGCCGATTAGTCACGAAGCTGGAGCTTTGCGTGGGACGCGACGGGGAGAGAGAGAATAGATCGGATCCGTCTTTGTCAGAGCCCGAAAGCCGATTTGTGCCCTGAGGATGCAAAACGATGTAAATCTGGGAAAAGCCGGAGTGACTGAAACAATATCATCTCCAGTTTAGCATGAGGTTGACGTCAGACATCAGAAGAGCGGAGAGATACGGGCTGAGAGCTGATCGAAGATAAAAATTGATGCCTTGATGTGCGCTCCAACACGATGTTCCTGTTTAATCCAGCCATGTAATGATAGTTTCTGCTTCCATTGTGTGCACGCATCTGTGTTACTGTTTGTCTGTGTCTGTGGTTTCTACAGAGTCCCATTGAGTAGAGGAGAGGAATCTCACCATTTGTCTTCCAGCTGATTTCTGTAAATGCAGCAAAGAGGCCCAACCCAGTAACTTTATTTTTGGCCGTCCAGCTCTAAGGCTTAACAGATGTCACTCTGCACTGCTCCCTGTGCTTCGGAGATGGAGGAAAATACAAAATGGGACTTGTGGGGAGAAGAGACCCAGTTTTATACCAAAATGAGACATCTGCTCTTTGAAGAAAAAGTGACATGAATCTTCAAAAATATTGAATCTAATAATTACTGGCATGGAAGTAAATCCCATCGTGGAGTTTTTAACTTGAAGCAAAGCTTTAGGGAAGCACCTGTATTTTTTAGTTTCATGTAGCACCCATATTGTTAGCCTAAATCACGAATTGAGGCTGCAACAGAGGAGAGCGTCCCATCCCACTAACTGACACACTTAGCACATGTCTTTAGCCTATTAAAGGTCCCATATGGTGTAAAACAGGATTCCCCTTGCCTCTTTGATTATAAAGGAGTTGGATGTGCTATCTAAACATCTTGAAAGTGTCAAAACGCACGGTCGCCAACTAAATCCACACAATCCATATTAGAAAACCGAGCCTCTAAACGAGCCATTTGGACTTCCGTAACTTTGTGGCGTCACAAAGGTTCGCTCATTATCATTTTTGTAAGAAATAATATGCTAACAAAGTGTTTTTTTCAAAGCGGTTGAGCGGTTGTCATTGTCTATTTACCGGAGAGTTTTCCCTACCTGTAGCTGCCGGGCCGCAGTGTCTCACGTTTCACTCTTGAAACAGTTAGCCAATCAGAACAGAGGGTCGTTAATATTAATGAGCCTTAAAGGCACAGCGACAGAAACAGCCTGTTCTTGGTAAGGCTCAGAGAGATGCTGGAAAATGAACGTGTAAAAATGGATTGAGAATGTTTTGGTACATGACACCACACACACAGCTTTGAATGGACCTCAAGACATAAAATAAAACACTGGAAAGTGTAGAATATGGGACCTTTAGTGGAATAGAACAGAATGAAACCAAATGAGAATAGAGTTTCTGGACGCTTGTCGGAGTGCAGACACATTTTGTTTCGCTTAGCCCTGGATTTTCTTGCTGCGAGGGATTTTGGATACGTTTCTGGCTTGTGATTGGGCAACGGTTTTAGCGATGGCTTGTTTTTCTCAAGCTGTCATCACTTCTAACTAGTGAGGGCAGGTAAATGACAGGCCTGTTTTTGTTATTGTTCCTGTACACTGCTGAAGTGAATATTCAGCAACCCTAACGTTCCATTTGTCATGATCGGACAGAGTCATTATGCCGCTCTAATAACTCACACATGTTTCCGTTTCTCTTCTGCTCATCTGGGTTCTGGGTGCTGTAATGGTAAGTGGAGAGGAGGAATCTGGAGCTCGCTCCCTCTCTCTGTGCGTTGCTTTAGGTCAAATGCAGCCACAGGTTCATTACAGACACGTTTTAGCAGCAGTTCTTTGTTCAAACCGTTTGAGTTTGCAGTTGGGGAGCAGAGCAGCGGCTCAGCGGGGTTTCTGCATGTGGGAGCGATATGGGCTGCAGCGTGCAGATGCTGCGCAGACGGCCACACCACTGGCCAACTGAAATATTGTGTCTAATCAAGCCCAAGTCCTGTTTGGAAATGCAATGTCAGCGTGGTCCAAAAAGAAGTTTGCTGAGGGTAACTGCAGCTTGAAGAAGGAAATGACTTGTTTTCAGTGGTGGGTAGTAATGTGTTTCTCAGTAATGCATCACAGCAGTGTATTAGAGGAGATGATATTATATATGAAATGATATCTGACTCCATCCCTTGATTTGTTTTTATCATAATTAGTTGTCTTCCTCTCAGTTGATGTTTGCACACATTAAGCTAAATGCTGACTGGGAGAAGAGTTGAATTCCCACTACTTTGAATTATCGAGCAAAAGGATGACAAGAACATTGCTGTCCATTCTTTCCACTATGAATGGCACATTGTTAAATGTCCTGAAGCACCTGAAGCTTAAACAGCATCACAACACCAAACTCGTTTCCGAAGGACCCCCAACTTGGACTTAAAAGGTCCAGCAGAAAGCCACCAAGACACCATGTGTCAAACTCATCAAAAATATATGTACTGAAAATTCTTGCCTCTTACTGCTCTGCACTATTTGGTTATGTTGATCATTCCCACAGAAACGGACAAGAGATTAATAAGTGAGTTATCCCAATTTTTTAACATAATAACCGATGCAACTGCCAGTTTTTGGGAGGTGTAATGGAAAAAACGTCCATAAATGTTGGGTGTTTTTGCTCAAGGCTGCTTTAGCAGTAATTTGCAACATCACTATTGAAAAGACAACTCTTTGATGATGACCATAACATAGCCATCGATACAGAATGTGTACTGTGTGTATTAACTTTGGTGAGAAGCATTGAATAAATGCCACTATATTACTTACTACTATACTATATTATGTCACATTCTAGCAGTCTGGTACAATATTTCTCCTTCTTATTAGCAAAAATATTTCACACCCACGTAGCCTCTGTTGCCCTGGGAGATTACAGGAGAAAAGGAACAGGCACACGCACACACAAACACACACAGACGCCCACACACACACAGACGCCCACACACACACACACACATACACACTCAGGCAGTCAAGCAGGCAGATAGCATCTGTAGCCTGACACTATCTCTCCCCATCACTGGGTCATAACAATTGGATAGCAATGCACCTACATGCATACGCTTTTATGGGCACACACACACGCACACATACACACACACACACACACACACATACACACCAACCAATACCAATACCAATACCAGCATCCTCTGCTGAAGCTGTTGCTGGAGTCAAATTATGGTTCGTATTTATGAAAGTATATTGAAGTTCTAAATTCAGAAGTGCCTTTGAAGAGGAAAATCAGGCATCTGGGTGTGGCAAGTGAACGTGAAGCACTCTGCACTTTCTCAGTGATCACCGTTAAAGTGCCCTTGAGCAAGGCACTGAACCCCTGACTTCAGTGGAGCTGCTCATTGGCCAACAGTAGAAGACAGTGTGTTTTCTAGGAGTGAATGTGTGTAACTATGAATGTGAATCAGTAAAAAAAGAGCATGCCGACTCAGCAAACATTCCTTTAATGGGCTTTTTCAGGGCACTGAGAAAGCTTCCGAATGCATATTGTATCAGCGCCATTGCGAGAAAAATCATTTTTAAAGACTGCAGGTCCTGTGCTATCCAGAGCCGCGGGGTCCCGTTTAGGAATGATAAAGCACGAGGGAGGGGGGGGGACTTGACCTTGTAGCCCAGGGGGAAAGGGGAGGGGACCGTCATTAGCGTGGCACCAGGAAGGTCGCACAGTTGACCCGACAGCACCTCAGCGTCCAGATAAGAGTGAGGGATGAGCATCGGACCCTCCCTCCTTCCCTCGCTTCCTCTCTCCTTTTCCTCCTCTTCCCACCCAATTCTCTTCTCCATGTTCTAAAAGAAGAGAATACAGGAAGGTTTTCGCAAGGCAAGCGCAACCGTTTTTTAATTACAGCTTCCTCATTTCCATAACTACATCGTAATTAGCTGTTATCGAAATGTAGGAAATCGAGTGCTTGGAGCCAGAAGGGTGTAACTGGCATTCTGGGCGAAAATGAGATCTATATATCAAGTAAAAGCTCTTGAGGAGATCTTTTTAGCAGTGTAAGTACAGTGTGTCATGACATTATCATTATCAAAAAATACACACAGGCCCCTTTTTTCGTTTTCACTCTCCTGTTCCAAAACTTAAGTATACCCCTCTGGTTCTAAGCCCTCATAATGATTTATGATTTATGATTTGTCATACAGAAACTACTAATGCTGCGACAAACAACACACAAAATGTGATTGAACTGATTCTCTCTCTTAGTCATAGTTTGTTTATCTCGAGCTGTCACAGAATCTAACAATGTGGCCAATCCTGGCAGAAGAATAGTAGGTCAATTGTTGATCTGTATCACTGAGCTGTAATCTCAGGCGTTAACCAAAACTAAAAAAAAAAAATGAAATTACCATATTAAACTGCAAAACACTAGAAAAAGTGAGGTATGACTTATTTAGTTACTGTAATATTCTCCCATTTTTCACAATTGGACAGAACTGTGATTGGACACAATGTTGCTCTCGTGCCTTTGTTTCTTTGTTAGTTTTGGGGTTTGACTTTGCTGTGTGTGTTTAGCGGAGAATGGAAATTATTCCACCCAGTAAAGCACCAGTGAGCATCAGTAAACAGAGAGAGGGAGAGAACACAGGATGCCTCGGGGACCTAGTGAAAAGCAACCAAACAGAGAGACAAATGGGTAGGTTTTGCTTTTAAGCACCAGATAAATGAAACTATTTTAAGACTCAAACTGGAGAAGGACGAGGGAGAAGAGGTTTGAAAAGGGGAAAAAGGAAAACGAATAACCTCACTGCCCAGATCCACTCTACCCCGGTCTCACTGTCTCCCTCACTACACTTCCTCAACATTCACCTTTATCCCTTCCTCCCTCCTCCTCCTCCTCCCTCCCCATCCCTGGCGAGCGCACGGAGAATGGCGAGAAGACTGATGTCTGCCCCACTTTAACTAATTAATCTTTTTCAACTGGAGAGCTTTTCCTGAAGCGCGGCGGAACCCGTCAGCCCGCTGAGCGATTGCACTCGGGTTGCGTCGCGGAGATACATCACTTCACGCCAGGTGACAACACAGCGGCACATAGAGAAATGCCTATGTTGGATTTTTTTTTTCTTTTCTGAATGTCCCCGATTCTCCACAATGCTTCTTTTCTCCACATCAGACAGCCAAGCATCAGCTCTATCAAAAGATGCTGCACATAGTGTGTGGGTGTACATTATGTAGAGAGATACACATGGTCTTCTGTCCATGGCTTACACTCCGCCTTAACACTGTATGAGGTCCTGCTGTCCTCACACCATGTGTCAGTATGTACTGTGATACTGTCAATATGTCTCTGCACCAATTACCAATACAAACAAATGTGTTGGATTGGTGATTAAAGTGATTTTGACACTGATTCAAAGTCAATACAATACAAACAGGAGCTCATTTTCAGTGAACATAGAGTATTACTGTTGACACACAAAAAACCTTGGAAATTGTTTATTGATGCGTTTGTTTGCTTGAAGTGAAAGTTAACATGATCCTCTGGCTGAGGTTCATGACCCTGGGACTCAGGAAACCCATTAAAATGAAATAATTTCAAAAATGCTTGGGCATCAGCCCAATGAAATGTTGCCATTGTTTTTTTCTCTCTATAAAAAAGTGTGCTGCTTTTGTCTTGGCCAGGTCTCCCTTTCTCATGGAGATCAAGGATCTCAGTAAGCTTATCCTGGATAAAATGTAAATAAATATGTTAAAAATATTTGCTTGATTTCTTAAAGGTGCTGTGTGTAGCATTGCAACATCAATAAATCATTACCACATGAATTTTGAGACATTAGTGTAACTACCATTGCTGAGAAGATTGTCAGCCTCGACCTTTACACTGCATTTTACAGTACATTGTGTGACAGTGGGGCGAATTTGGCGGGAAATCTGCTGGATTGCTTTATGGCACAAAACAGGAAGAGGGTGCTGTTCGTCCAGAGCAAACAGAGCTAAAGCTTTCAGGGTTTCTGGTTGATACTTAAAAATGCTATACATACCACCTTTTAAAGCTGACCCCTTGGAGACGCACAGTTTTTTTTTATCAGACAGCAACAAATGATGTCTTGTACATCATAAATCCAGCATAGACAATGTTCTGTCAGAGTCTGGGCCAGGTAGGATTCCTTTTTCAGCAGGACAGCGAAGTATGAGCTCTTATGTCAAAGCTTCATTCAATCCCAATGTTGTGCTGATTAGTACCAGCTGCACTCCAACGGACAGCCAGCCTCAGTATGTTTGTGTCTAGAGACGGAGAAGAGAGAGAGAAAACAAGAGTGTGTTGGCGCATGGAGTCACTGGAGGTCGGCTAGTCCAGGGGGCAGTGAGTCAGTGAGTTATATCCCGGCCCAGAGCGGGACCACCCCCGCCCCCTCCCTCCACACCCCCCATGGGTTTATCTAATGAAGGTCCCGGGGAGGAGATGGAGTGGAGGAGCAGGAGAATACCTCTGGCTTCAGTTCTGAGACAGAGAAAGACGAGATACTCCGTCTTACATATCGAGGAGACTAGTGACTAGAGAGGAGTAGAGACTAGAGAGGAGTAGTGCCAAATGCTATCCCTAATAACTGTCTCCAGCGCCGTCTCTAGCTAGCTTGAGTGGGTTTATATGCTCTGTGTATGTATGTATGTCAACAGCAGAGATGCCAGATCCTCTTTCCATGCTGTTGTCTTGGTCTCAGAGTGGGAAGACATGATATAGAACGTAATGTGAGTATGGGAGCAGCAGATATTTCCAGCCTGTCTAACGGTGCAGACCAAGTACGACCACTCCACTTTGTTGTCTCTTGTGGATGTTTCATTTTATCATTTTTCCATTACATTTTGCCCAAATATAATTCATAGGCATGCGTATGGAAAATGTAATCTTGATGTTGTGCTTTACTCTAGCAAGTTAGCTAGCTAAGTGGCTACAGCTATTTGGATGTGATGCGATATTTAGGCTAGCAAGCTAGCGTTCCTTGTTTAGCCTGCCAGAGCTAAAGTTAGCAGCTTTTAGGCTACCTCCAGTAATGTTACACACCAGAAAGACCAACAAGCTCCAGCTTTTAGCCTGCATGTGATTGTTTCTCGCACTGCAACCGTCATTTGCATATTATCATTTTTTTCAGATTTTCTTACCACGTCGTGGGCCTGGTTTGCATCCCCACCTAGTGCATTATAATGCCGGGCGCATTATTACGTGCACATTACTCGCTTCTCATAGACAATGAATGGAGGCGAACTGTTAACTGTCAATCCACTAACATTCAGGTCATGAGCTGAATTAACTAGTAACTTTTAGGTGACCACCAAAAGAGAGAGAAAGGGGAGATCAATGGAATCTTCCTAAAAGCGTTGTAATGCTAACATGATGTTCTGATGTTCATGTCTCTATATTTAAAAAACACAAATGTCTATATGCTTTACATACAACGGGTGTCTCATTTTCAAATAAAACTTTTCATATTTGTTCAAATTTATATGCCTTAAGCCACAGCCATCTGTCTTTTAGAGTATTTAGCACATTTATACAGCATGGTGCTTCCTCCCAGATGTTGAATAAAGCTGGCATTTCCTGGTGTGGGAACTGGGATAGGAGAGTGGTTTAGTGGTTAGAGGGGCCATGCTGTAACCAAATGGCTACAGGTTCTGTCCTGGCAAGAGCCAATGTGTTTGTCAGCAGCTATGAGTCCCATCAAAGTGTCCTTGAGTAAGACATTGAACCGCTCCATCCAACTCTTCTTACTGTAAGTTGCTCTGGATAAGGGCATCAGCTGAATGCCTCAAATGTAAACTGATTCTTTGAACCTTTCCCTCTGTTTTTGTATCATATTTTTCTATGATATTTTGCCCTGCAAATACCTTGAATGTCCAAACAAGTCAGGTTTTCGGGAAATAAAGAGAAACCGTTTGGTTTTACTGGATTTCTGTACATTTGTAGCATTTCACAATGTAATTTGAACAATTTGGAAAAGGCCCACAGGCTTCAAGCATTCGTGTGTGTGTGTGTGTGTGTGTGTGTGTAGGTGGGAAAAGCGGGGGCATGAGGGACAATGTCAGCTGTCAGATATATATAAATAAGACAACTTCTGAAATAAAAGGTTTTTGCTGGACTCAGTTGATATGTTGCCTGGCAGAACTCAGAACTCCAGTTCCATGTTGATTCAATAAAATCACACCTCGTCCTCAGTGGGACTCACTCACTCATGGCGGATTGATCCTGACCCTCGCTTGACTTCCAAAGCCAATAAACAGCTATCACATGCTGATCAAGGAGAAATGAAACTGTTACTTTTGGCTCCCTGTTCCCCGCTTTGATGTGAAATCATGGGAGGACCTTGGCTGATAGACTAAATATATACAGAGATCTGCACCTCACTTCAGTCGTGTTTTATGTTCCTTGCAAACAATTTCTTTTTTCTGAAGAGAGAGTCATGGTAGGCTAATGAAAATCGGCTGTCAGTTAGTGATTGATTGCACGAACAGCCAATTGGAACCCTGCTATTCCCAAAATTGATTTCATGTAAACCAACAGTGGCACTGCTGGTTCTTCATTTCATTAAATGTACCGGGGATTCAATCCTTTTATCCATGACGTGTATTGAATGAAGGAGAGCCAGACAGGATAGCTATAGATCCCAAACCATGTGTGCAGCAGTGCAGATAATTCCATTTTTCATTGAAAGGGAAGAAACAAGAAAAGCAGAAAGGAAGAAAGAGAGGAGGAGCGGAAGAACGGAGGGAAAGTGGCAAAACAAAGCATGTGCCAGATGAATTAGGGAAGCATATATCATGGAAAATGACTTCTTTACAAAGCGAGGGTCATGTACCTGCGGAGGCTTTAAGAAGCCTCTATGAGTTATCATGCTATCATTCCACGCTGTCAGTGCCTTATTATTCGGAGGATCACTGACGCTTGTATTATGTTTCACTCCTTGTTCCTCTTGAGGAGCCTCCGCTGCGACCCTGCTGGGCCCACTCATAACCGGGGGAGTTTCAGGACTTCATACGTTTTCCCAGAGAAAAGCCACAAGACTGATTTAGCTGTAATCTTACCCTACGTCTTTATAGAAGCCAGATCCGGCGCATCGCGGGCCGTGCAGTCGGACTCGCAGACGCGGAGATATAATATGAGCCGTGGAAATGACAGAGTCGCCTCCTAAGTTACGGGGTACCGCTGAAGAGATGAGCTATTGTAGGCTGTGTGTGTGTGAGAGGCAGAAAGAAAAGCAGCGGACTGTCGAAGGGTGGAAGTGAAACAAGAGGACTGACGTGGTTTGTTAGGAAAGAAAATTTCACCAACTTACTGACTTTCTGACCCAGTAATTTGACTATATCTAATGTTTAAATCAGCCAACTTTCCATTCATGTGTGCTTCACCACCACATGAACTGTCAATATCTCACTGGACCAACTTATTTGTTGAAAAGTGGAGCTGGAGCTGAAGCAAGAATCAGTCAGTCATGGACGAAAGCTATTGGGAAAGTACAAGATATGTGTGTTTGGTATATACTGATTGTTGTGATGCTCTTTTTTTTGATGGGACAGGGTGGGAGTTTAGAAGACCTTTGTATCATATTGCATCATATTGTATCATATCTTAAAGGTGCTATGGGAGCATAGCATTGTAACATCAATAAATCATTACCACATTAATGTTGAGACATTAGTATAATTACCATAAACAAACAAGAGCATCACTGAGAAGACGCTGCATTTTACATTGTGTGCTTTACGGCACAAAGGGAGATGGCTTTATGGCACAAAACAGGAACCATGTTACTTCCACTATTCTAACTGCGTAGTTTCAACTTTCCTTAGCTTACCTGGTCAGAATGGCCTTCATCAAGGGCTGTTATTGGCTCTTGTCCTTCTTCTTCCTCTTCTAAAGAAACAGAGTGATGCCAGGGAGCGAGAGGGGGACAAGTAGCAGCAGCCTCTTTGAGACAGGAAGCAACAGGGTTTATGGGAAATGTGGTCTTAATTTTGAGGAACAGAAAATGCTTCACAGAGGAAAAAATGAAAAACATTTGATCATGAGAAAAGGAAACTTCTGGAGGAGACTTTGGGCCGTCCTCGTCCTCAACTGTAATTGTAAAATAAGTATCACAGAACGTCCAGTATCGGATTTCCCCACATTCCAATATCTAGTATCATCTCACTTATGCGATAGAAAATGACAGCGGGAGAGAGAAAGAGAAACACACACACACAGAGAGAGAGAGAGAGACAGAGCGAGAGAGCAGATGAGAGAGCTGAAGGCAGGGAGGGGGGTCAGGAGTATCGCCGTCAAACTTGGATCAATTTATGCCGCTAAATTCTTCAAGGCGTCCGCTGAAAGCTGGATGGGGCCAGGCGGCATGCTTGTTTACCGGTGATGAGAGATAATTTCATATTCCCCCTCTCTGCCCTCTCCCCCCCCCCTCTCTCTCTCTCTATCAGGAGTCAGTTCGGAGTCACCTGATAGTCACTCCTCATACCACGGTATGAAATATTGGGGCCACGATCACAGCGGGACTCTAATGACATATCAGTCTGCTGCGGTGGCGAGGCTATTTGTATACCTCGCGGCTGGATGGGTCAATTTAGATCACGTTCGGAGTATAAATTAATCAGGGAGCTGGGGGAGAGAGTTTCAATTAAGGAAACCTGGATTGAATTGTGCTCATCTTATCAGTGGAGAGAGGTTTCATGAACTTGTACTTTATGTATGTAACTAAACTGTGGCATCCATATGTAGTCATATCTTGCATATTTTACTATAGATACAGAAACTGTTAAATCACTTTATTAATTCCTACCCTCTGCACCTTGTTTTTTCCATGCCATTCCATATATTATGCACATAACAGTATCTGTGTTATCTCAATGTAGATGCCACAGCAGGACCTTATGAGGTAATTCATATGTATGAATAAGAATGCTTGTATCTGAGCACAATAACATGATGCATCCTGCTAACCCAAAACAGAAATTGAACTGGTGCATCCTCTTTTATACCAATGCATGCTTAGAAGCTTATGCTATCCCAAATGCAGATGTCAGAGCAGGCTTCCCGGTTATCTGATCTGACACATAACATGGCAGATCTATCTGAGTAGTGTATGGCACGAAAAACTGAAATGAAAATGCCTTTGCTTCTTTTCTGCTCTGGTTTTGAATGCAAATGATCTGCAGCCACTTAGTGTACCATCAACCTTTTAAGACAATAGGTTTTGAGAAGGCAGAGTAGGTCTGAAATCTCTATTTTGGTTTGGTTATGTTTTCTCTAAACGGATGTATGGATAAAAAAAATCCTAGTATCTACTGGTATACTTCTATACCAATAGATTCTGTATGCTGTTACGCTTCATCAGGAGATACAAGGATAGAACATTACATAGGACAGCTGAATGTATGGGCATTTGTTTTCCTTTGTTCAAATATAGAGGGCATCCAAAAGGTCAGGAACTTACCATATATATATACAGTACATGGCTATAACAATGCGGTATGCGCCTCAGTCGACTAAGCCATCCGAACATCCTTTTTTTAAAAAAAAACAGATTCTTGCAGTTCTCGCAGCCTTGGATGACATATTGACAGACATATGAACATCTGTCAGCAGACTGCGGTTAAACTGAAAGCTCAAGTGAGAAAAGCAATTTTGTTCTGAGCGTTGGAAGATTAGCTGGTTTGTGACGGCATGTAAACTTGGCAGGCCTTCGATTACGGCATGGATGCTGCGGAGGGTTGTTTCAGAGGAATGCAGAAAATGAAGAAATCAGGGAGGGACGCAGCAGAGTCACAGGCTCAGAAAGCAGAGAGGGAAGCGTACAGTAAGGAGCCTAACGTGACTGAATTCTCCATAGAGGGGGTGAGGGCAGCTGATCAGCCAGGGAGCCAGAGAGATGAGATCACACTCTAATAAACTCAGAATTCATTATGTGTATTAGTCATTGCCTGAATGCGCAGCTACGGAATCTGTACTTGTTGATAATGCAAAGCAACAACACCCAAGGGTCAAATGTCTAGCGGTGGATGTGGGGATAAGATGGGGTTGAGTGGGTGGGGGGGAACACACGTCATGGAGGAAAAAACGAAAGCTTGACATAATTTGGCTTAAGGTCAATGTACTGTCTTATTAAAAACGGTGACTCTGATTGTGATTCATTCATTTTCCATTGATCTGAGCGATCAGGGAAACTTGACTGATGTCTCGACGCTCAACAAGCTTGTTGGCCGAAAACAGTTGGCCTGAACTGTTTGTGGTCATTAGCCGTCAACAGTCAGTCAGATTTGCGTGCTTCCTTCTTTCCCGACCATCAACAGCTCCATCTGGCAAGTGTGAAATGGACAATAAGTCGATGACAGCCAGTCAAAGCTTTCCAGTTCTTTAGAACTTTTATTGGAAAGACTGCAGGAATAAACATCTCAAAAACGATGCATGAAGTCGATGGTAATCGGAACTCATTTTATTCAGGGTTTCTGTTTATTTCTTCCCAGCTAGCTATGTTAACTCGTCAAAATGATGTAATGTTGTCAAAGGCGCCAAAGCAGCAAAAAATAGATTATTTCCCTGTTGCCTGTCGCCTGCATTTTAGCCATTGGAGATATTCGGCCCTGATTTTCTCCCCAGCGACTAACAACTACCATAATTAGTTTTAGTTTTGTGCAGTGGGACATTTTGTATGAGTGGGTGTTTCAAACTGAACTCTTTTTGGAACAGATGTCTTCGTACAGTTCTGTCCTGTCATCTCTGTTGACTTTTCTTATGAAGCAAAATGTACCGTACCAGCAAAAATGTCATCTCTTAAATTGTGCTGAACATCGAATGTGCTGAAAATAGAGATGCTTTTTTTAAACTGCGGGCGTGAGTAGCACCGCTTATCTGGGCAAACGTGGATTGAGCCACATGTTCCTGATCACAAATCAAAGAGTCCCATTGACGGCGACTTGACGCGGACGCAAACAAAGTGTCTAGTTCTGAGGGACGCTGGGACTGGGCGAGGTGGTCCAACGGGTTTGGCTTGGCTCGGCTAAATACCGCGCAATAAAGGAGACGTCGCTCGGCACTAACAGCGCCGCGTTCTAGCACTTCATAAGAGGGAGAAAGACCCAGAGAGAGAGGGAAGACAGAAGCGGGAGAAAGAGGGATCATAGGTAAATAGATAGAGAGGGGGGAGAGAAGGAGAGTTGGAGATGATGAAGAGAGGGAACTGAAAGCCGGTTAGTGGCTGTAGACGTGAACTCTGGCTGAACCCCAGACTCTGGCGGCCTCCGTTGCAGTCGGCACAGGATGAGGCATTTGGGTACGACTCCGAGAGGCTGACATCAGACCGACAGCAAGACATGATATCTTATTTTCCTGAGCCGCGCTGACACAAATTCAGCTCTCCACTTATTATTTTCTCATGCCTGTAAAAGAAAAAAGAGGTTTGCGCACAAAGAAACTCGCTGGCAGTCGGCTCCCAGATGTGAACGCGGCCCGGCTGGCGTTCCTTCACTTTTAATTCAAATAATTTGCAGATTGTTTTCATGACGAAGGATAAAGACGTTCCCCTTGTCAGAACTCTTACTTTTTGATTGAAAGAAATCCTTGACCCTCGAGTGCCTTCAAATTAAGCCCAAGGAACACTATTGCATGTGCATGCAATTGTATCTGTCAATCTCTGCATGAATATAAGACATGTGGACAAGCTATATAAGACTCTCTCTGTGTGTGTGTGTGTGTGTGTGTGTGTGTGTGTGAGAGAGTGAGTGAGAGAGGGCAAGACAGCATCGCAGCTCTATTTCCAGGCTGAAAACGCCATTTGCAGTCGAAAGACATATAAAATTCACTTTCAAACTATATATCATCTTGATGACTGAGCGGTGCAGATTGCCTTTATCGCACAATATTTGACAGCAGCAGATATTGGTGGAAAAAAATGTTTGATTCGGTTCATGCTAATTCAAACGGTGTCGTATTGTCCTGTTTCCGTGCCAAAGTGTCACCTCTCTGCAGCTACGCTCCCTCGCCTCGCTGACAGGAGCTTCAACAATTAAAGCTGAACAAATAAATGGCGATCACATCACGCGGGGAGGTGAAATTGGCCCACTTCAAGCATATCAATCAGAGCAGATGTGTATTTAGATAATAGAAAGAGCGTAGCGGGGGCGTGTGTTTTTATCAAGTGTTTCAGCGCCGGAGTGCTGCTTCAGGAGAATTACCGTGATACCGCAGTTTCACCCTGCAGGATTATATACGACAGCAGGCCAAGTATTACAGCGGCGAGCGGTTTCGTGACGCCACACCAAAGAATACTGAAATACTGGCTGCTCATTAAGAGTCGGAGCTTGGAGCGATTGCAGCTACAGAAGCATAAACTGCCAAGTTAAATCAGGAGGTCTTCAAGTTTCATCAAGTTAAATTAAGACCGTTTTAATGCCAGTTAGAAAAGAATATAAGGCCAATTTCACAACTGCACAAACGTGAAAAAGAAACTGTAGACTAGATACAGTGCACCACAACATTTTAAAGACCTCTAATGCTGAATTTAAGACAATAAAACACTACATTTAACTGTATTCAAGACAATGTAAGGCCTTGTGTTTAGATGATATAGCCTACTTCGAAGAATTTTGATAATTATGATCCTTTCTGTAGCACAAGTCTTCAAAATCAGTATAATATGTATTGTATGGAAGCCCAGATGTGACATTATTCAATTGAAATCATTTCCCATATATTTCTGCATGTATTTGCTGGGGCTTGGCAGTATCATATAGTATATTGAAATATCATACAACTACCAGTAACCAACTCAACAGTTATTCTGAGCGTTCAAAGATTAGTTGGTTTCTACTAAACCTCAGCAGATAGTTTGCACATTTTATTCATTATTATCTGGGCAAACTCAGAGATCAGTGTTTCTAGGTAGCCAGGACACAAAACAGAGACTATGTTGTTTAACAAAAGATGTGTAATGCAACTATTCATATTATTAGGGTCATACAGAGGCTTCTTTTTATGCCTCCGCGCCCGTACGTACGTACGTACGTACGTCCGTCCCATTCTCGTGAACGCGATATCTCAGGAACGCCTTGAGGGAATTTCTTCAAATTTGGCACAAACGTCCACTTGGACTCAAGGATGAACTGATTAGATTTTGGTGGTCAAAGGTCAAAGGTCAAGGTCACTGTGACCTCACGTCTGTCCCATTCTCATGAACGCGATATCTCAGGAACGCCTGGAGGGAATTTCATTACATCTGGCACAAACGTCCACTTGGACTCAAGGATGAACTGATTAGAATTTGATGGTCAAAGGTCAAAGGTCAAGGTCACTGTGACCTCACAAAAGACGTTTTTGGCCATAACTCAAGAATTCATATGCTAATTATGACAAAATTTCACACAAATGTCTAATAGGATAAAATGATGAAGTGATGACATTTTATATCCAAAAAGTTCAAAGGTCAACTTCACTGTGACATCATAATGTTTTGCTTACCACTGTAGCTGAGAAAACGATCTTGGGTCATTCTACAAAAACGGTGGAAGTGCTGTCACTAGAAAAAAAAAAACCTGTTGAAAAGACTGATTCATAGACTAACAGCTTGTTAGTCTATGACTTGATGCCTTGATGCCACCACCCCAGCACACCACCGTGAAGAACAGAGCACTGGCTACTACAGACTGATAGAAGATCTGCAGGAGCCTGTTGCACACACTGAAGGATCTGAGTCTCCTCAGGAAGAACAGTCTGCTCTGTCCCTTCCTGAAGAGGACTTCAGTGTTGTGAGTCCAGTCCAGTTTTTTATTGATTTGGACCCCAAGATACTTGTATGAGTCCACTCTCTTCACTTCCTCTCCCTGGATGACAACCAGGACAGGGGGCCTCCTGTTCCTCTGGTAGTCCACCACAAGCTCATTGGTTTTGCTGATATTGAGCTTCAGGTGATTGTCGTTGCACCATGTGACGAAGCTCTCTATCAGTCCTCTGTAAAAATAGTCTCTAAGTGAAGACAACATGTTTCTCACTGGAATCATACATGTCAATATAGTGATAACTTCCATTTCGCCAAAAAATACACTTAATACCTTTTATTAAATTCCTTCAAAGTCTTCACTACATATATTTTATGAGTCTGGACAGACATGGATGTAAACTGCAACTTGACTTGTTGGCGGAGGCATACAACCGCAAGGCGGTTATTTCTAGTTTGCATTTGAAATGATTGCAGATATCAACTATCAGATGTAGGAAGCGTTTTGATGACTTTGAGCCCCAGCTAAGACGTCAAGATGTCAAAGGTTTGGACATCAGTGAGGGAAATTCCTAAAAATAGACCTTTTGAGAGGATTCAAGGTTGTGTGTGGGCCTACAGCCTCTTTTTAGCCAGCCGTCCTGCTTGTACATGCAGTACTCTGCATTTTAGCTCGACCGCCCTCCTATATGTGCCACTCTCCGCTGCAGCCGCAAAGTCTGTTTGCCATCCAGGCTGTACGGTAAGCAGAAACAGTTTAGGCCTGAAAGTTAAGCGGCGGCAGCATCTCGCAGGACTCTGCTCTTACTCTCACTGCCACAACTGCACATTCCAAGTGGAGTCTCGGCTGGGTAAGAATGCGCGTGGTGCCGGCCAAAAAACGAGGCGAATTAGCATAAGTGCCATGTTCGATCCATCAGAGGGGGACTTAAATGGCTGCTGGTCTTCTTCCCATCCCACTCTTGGCCTTGTTTGCGGAGGAAGTCGTGAACTCGGAGAGGGAGAGAAGGGAGAGGCAGCCTGTTTAAGTTGATATTTGCTCTCTGAGTAATTTGGAGCAGATTTTCTGGAATCAGTGAAAGGGCTCCGCGGTAATTCCCTTTCATGCTCATCTTCTATCTCTGAAGTCACCACCAGGCCTAAACAGCAGCATAAGGATGCCAGATGGATTAGAGGGATGCTCTCTCCCTCTCCCCCTCTCTCTCTCTCTCTCTCTCTCTCTCTGTCTCTCTCTCTCCTTCAGTCGTAACATGTTTTGTGTACAGGGAACCAGAAGGCAGATGACAGAAGACCAAATCACACTGGCTCTTTCTCACTGTCACTCTTCTCTTTCCTCACAGTAACTTACTCTGACATGTCTGTTTTTTTTTTTGTTTTTTTTCCAAGTGGAGCTTGCTGAACTGATTTCCTCCTCTACACAGGGACTTGCTTGAGCGTTCGTTGGAAAAGGATGACAAAGACTGCCAGGGCCGCTACCATTGGTTCCTATTAGGATTTCTTTTTTTTTTGACAAGCCGAAAAGTGGCTGGTGCTTTATTAGTAAAAGCCTGGTATCCAGTATGAGTTAGTGCGGCCCTAATTTTGTAACAATGAACTCATCCGCTCTTCAGGATATAACGCTAGGCCCGAGGAATGAGACAACCGGATTACAAATTGCAGTGTCTTCTCAGCAGCATGGTCTTTTTTTCTCTCATTGTTTATAATGGAGAGAGAGCGATGAGAACTTTGCATGCTTTTACTGCTCAATTAGAAACACTTGAAGTTAAAAATATCAACTTTTGGCAAAAGAGTCAAGCAGGTTTTTTCCTCAGATCGGTCGCATTCAAAGCAGTTTTCCTTGTAACCATCAGCCATGGAGGGAATGCTTCCTTTGAAATCAATAAAAGCTGCTGCACTGTGTTGCATTTGTGTTGCTGATGGAAGCGTCAAACTAAATACTGATGGCTGAGGCATGCATTCATCCTCATATACTGCAGAAATAAAGTGGATATTGGTTGTTTTCTGGTGTACTGACTGTTATGATGTTTAATCAAAAAAGGCCTATCCATTTTTCAAAGTGACAAACATACTTCAAATAACTGTAACCTACTAAACAAGTGTCTGACTGTAGTTTGTGGCTGTGTTGTAGTTTGTTTCAGCTCAGCTTGTCTTTACATGTGTGGAGAGTGAAAAGACACCAAAGCTGTACTGACACATATTGATGAACGCGATCCAGACACTTTCCTATGGAAGCCCATTCCCACCACAAAATAAAAAACAACTCAATTGTGAGTTTTTTTCGCGCAATTGTGACTTTATTTCTCAGAATTCTGACTTTATATCTCAGAATTTGGACTTTATATCTCAGAATTCTGACTTTTTATCTCAGAATTTTGACTTTATATCTCACAATTCTGAGTTTATATCTCATAATTCTGTCTTTTTTTTTTGCGAGAGAAAAAAAAAAGTCAGAATTCCATGATATAAACTCAGAATCGTGAAAAAAGGTCAGAATTCCGAGATATAAAGTCAGAATTCTGAGAAAAAAGTCACAGTTGCGAGAAAAAAACTCACAATTGAGTCGTTTTTTATTTTATTGAGTGGCGGAAAATGGGCTTCCATACTTTCCCCCTCTGCTCCTCCTGCTTTCAAAACAGGAAGATACCTTGAGGTTCTTGGGATCTCTCCCTAATTCAAAATAAAAGTCCTGACGAAGGTGGAAACAACACTGATCATGTCTTACATTAGATTGCTCCACATGTACTCCCTTAATGACAGCTGGAGGTAACATGTTGAGTGCGATGGCGGAAAAAGCGGAGCGGCCCGGGTCGGAGTCATCTGCTCAGGATCTGTTCAGTTGGTTATGAGGATCCTCATAAATATCTCTCACCAGCTCATCAGCTGTACACCGTTCTCCAGCCAGCCTGAGCTGTGGGCCGGCCGGGACCAACTGTGATGGATGCAGTGCGGCACCGTCACTCGCAGCATGAGGGCCACACTGATAACACCACAGACGGAGTGTGAGTGTGTGTGTGTGCAGGCCGAAGGCAATTTTCCACCTTGTGCGGACAATAAAGCTCTATTCTATTCTGTTCTATGTGTGTGTGTGTGTGTGTGTGTGTATGTGTGTATAGATTTTCTGAGCTTCAGCATTACTCAAAAGTTCTTCTTAAATTTCTTGAACTGCACCTTTTGGATTCTCCCCCTTCTCCATGGGTAGACTTCTGTCGCTTTATAGCTACTGCATATGTGTGTGTGTGTGTGTGTGTGTGTGTGTGTGAGGGAGAGAGAGAGAGAGAGAGAGAGAGAGAGAGAGAGAGAGTCTGTGTCTTACTGATTTAGTCCACTACAGTTCTGTTTTTTGACCAGGTACAATCTGGCTTTGTGTGTGTGTGTGTGCGCTCATGCATGTCTATTTTTCACTCCAAAAGGATTCAAATAGGTCTTTTTTACCAAGCATTTGTTAAAATCATACAATGAGTTTTAACAAGATTCATAAGCCCTGCACTTACAGAAACATACACAATTTCAATTCACAGCAGCAACCTAATGGACTGGAAGGTTGCTGGTTCGAATCCTTGAGCCGGGCACTTAACCCCAAGTGGAGCTGCTCAGTAGCTAACAGCAGAAGACCATGGTGGTCCTGTGTAGCTCCTGAATGTGAGTATATGAATATATGTAACCCTCCCTCACCCTGCAAGTACGTCCCCAGGCTGTTGCTCTGAAAAAAAAAAAGTATTCTGAGTCGATATAAGGGTTTAAAAAAAAAAAAAAGATTTTCATGTGACAGCCACTACATGCTTGTGCCAAGACGCATTTGCAGCTGGGATGTCCTCCTGGACGAACGTGAAATCCTGCCGCTGGGTGCCATCTTTACCGTCATGCTGTTTGTAAAAGAATTATTCACTCTTGTCTGTAGCTACACTGTTGTGACAAGGCTGGCAACACCGGGCCAATGAAATCGCAGCTGCCATTAGCCGCGGCGGCCAGACGCCGGCGACGAGAGGATCGAGCGGATCCCGTTGCCTTTTTTTGTCAAGTTTTCAAAATGTATTGAAATAGGCCGAGGTCAAAGCAAAGATTAGACCTGCAAAACAGCTTGTAAGCCTAAATAGTTCCCTTGGAGGGGCGAGCGGTGCTTTGGCTGACAGGTAAGTCGCTTGGCATCTCATGGGGGAGTTCAAATTCAGCCTGTTAAATATCTTTAGTGACTGAGGGATGCAACTCTGTTTTCAATTGAAGATCCTCCAGCGAACAACATCGCAGAACGCCAAAGTAGCCACCTGCAGCATGCCTTCCCTGCAGCGCGGATACGGACGGAACCGAAAAAAACGACTGTAAACCCTGAGCCATGAATGCATCTGTAGCCTCAGAAACACTGGACACTTCAAACATTTTCCTCACGCAAAATATAATGTAAATTCTATATCAGTCTGCCTGTCAATCTTATCTGTCTTGCTGCAAAAGCCAGCCTGCTCATCTAGGTTTTTTCCCCACTTACAATGTTCCAGTGAAAAAACACATAATTATTAAGTGGCACTAGCTTCAAGTAGCCTCCATACGTTTTTTTTTGGGGGGGGGGGTTTCCATGGGTTCGCCTCATCCAGCACCACCTCACACCTCCCCGGCAGCACGGCCCCGCCAGGTGGTTTGACTTTGCAGCCACTTTTCCACTTGAGGACTTAATGCAGACACACGGGCCCAGCTGGAATCCATTAGGCCCCGCGGCTCAGCCACCTAGGCCCAAAAACATAACACCACCTCAATCAGCTGGTGCAGGAGGCCTCCAACGGACAGGAAACTAAAAAAATTAGAGTGTTTTACCCTCGCTCCTGAAAAGAGACCTACTGTTCAAAACAAACTTGGGCCCCAACAGTGTTTGCAAATGCCTTTATGGTTTGTTTTGGCCTTCTTAGGTTCTACATGGGCGGGTTTGCCGCATAGGACAAGAAAATAAATGGATATGGTGAAAGAAAAAACTTTTCACGGCAGTTTCAGCCGTCGGAGCGCTCACTCGAAAGTTTTCGATTTCGCTCCCAAGTTTTGAGAAGAATTCCCACCAGTGTCCATACCTGACACCTTGAATTAATTTTGGCAAATAGGGCAAATCTACGGGGCTTCAATTAGTGGAAATGGGACGGTCTTCTGTGTTGCAGCCCCAATTTGTGATTTAGGCTGATAAGACAGGTGTATTTTTATATAAAAAAAACTTTAAATGGGAGATGAAATTGGTTCCATGCTAGATAATAACCTCTATGTGTATGACGCAAACCCAAGTGTTATTTTTTCCAATATTTACTGAATGTCATGCAAATCAAACTGCTGTTACTTGTAAATGCTTGTTTTTCGCTTCTGTAGTTTATTGTGTTACACATTTATCCTGTGGTTTCAGATGTCATACAAATGAGCTTATGTTTATGCATGTACATGTGTGTGTATGGCTGGCCAGTCTGCTTGTGTCTGTGTATATGTCCGGGTCTCAGTGTAAGGTTCAGATCAGTGGGAGTTCAGCAGATTGTTTTTAGCCAGGCTGGATTTGTCATGGCATGGTGGGGGGTTGTGGAGGATTGTGTTTGCATGGGGTGCAGCAGCCTTGCCTCATCTTTCTGCCTGCATCTGTCCGTGAGTCATTTCTATCTGCGATTCTTTTCCTCTCTGTTCTTTGAAGTGGAGCGGGAGGGTCTGCATTATCGCAGCCACGCTGTGAACCTTATTTTAACCTTTGTTTACCCAGAGAACATTCGCTGTCTGCTGTTTCTTCGGCAGCTCCCTGCTTCACACTCATTCAATTACACACATTCACACCTGGGAGCTGCACCAGAACGACCACAGTCTTCTGCTGTTGGACACTGAGCAGATACACTGCACCAGTTAAGAGGTTAAGCACCTTGTTCAAGGGCAGTTCAAAGGTAGTTAAGATTCAAACTGGCAGCTGTCTGGTCACCAACCCACTTTATACCTTTAGGCTATCTTCTTCTTTAGCCTAGCTTCTATTTAGGCCATCCCGAAACTGAAAACTTAAACTGTAGAAAGTGAAGCCATAAAGTACCAAGAAATACCAGGAACTGGCCTGGTTTATTTCAAACACATTGATTTAAACAATGCAAATAAAAGGCCAACCCTGGCGGAACTGCATTTATTTAGAAAATTTGCCCTGCTTACCTTTACTTTGGCAAGTTTACTTTCTAGACTCTTTTTTTTGGAATTGCTCACAAACTCTCAGACTTTCAAGGCAGAAACTGCATGTGAATATGCCTTACACACACACACATGCACACACACATGCGTATGGGCATATATAATGATGATGATGATGATGATTGCATGATACACATTCACAAGCGCACAACACACAGGCACAGGATCGATTTAACCCACTTCTTCGCTCCATCTGTAAATGATTTTCATTGCCAGCAAGACATTAAAATCACAGAATTAGAATGAGAATCTAATTCAGCCCGCTTTGAACTAGCAACACATTGATTTATGACTGATTTCACTATTTGATCACCAGTTTAGGGTCAGAGTAAGGTATGCTTCCTTCAGTGTGGACCACTCCTGCTCTGAGGGTGTGTGGAGGGTCATGGTCTGTGCAGCTGGTCTGCAGGTCACAGAGGGCAGCAGGTTGTCTCTCACTCTCTCACTGCCTTTCTGCTTCAGCTACAGGCTGGTGTGGCCCCAGGCTGACCTGGCCTTGGCGTACCATAAGAGTCCATAAAGGCATGTGGCACTGATGGTGGCCTGGAAACATGTTTTTTTATTCTACCCACAAATTAATAATAAATAAAATAATGTATGCATCCTGGATTTTGACTGCAGACCACTACTTCTACTTTGAGGAAACGATGGAGTTAGTGATTTAGATGTTACATGCAACAAAGTATTGGGTGGTCATGACAGATATGTAGAGAAAAAAATGATGTTTAACATTTTGCGAGCGATGCTGATGGATGTTTACAACCGCTGGATTTCTTCCAGTAATGAATCAAGTTGAACACCCTAAGGAGGCAAATTAAAATCATGTTTTGGTGTCCAAGTCCAACCTCCTGTGCATTTACACACTTGTTTTTGGGATGCAAGTACTAATCCACTTGTATTTAGGGGATATGAGATTTAAAAAGGTTGAGAATGACTGCAGTGGAACCAGTATGTAGTTTAGGATTTAGCGTCTTTCATTTTTATCCCATGAATTTTTAAAATACAGAAAAAAAAATCTGGTGCATATCTTTTTGGGGGCTTGTTTTGTATTTTATGTGTGTATGCATTTAATTAATTTGTTGTTTTTTATTCATTGTTTTTAACTGGATTTCAGTGTTTGAATGTTTCCCTAAATTAGGTTTTGGGATTTTTTTTTTGTCTTTTTTTTTTTCACTCCAGTTTTTGAGTGTTTTGTCAGTGTGAAGCAACACGGTCCGGCTTGGCCGCGGTCTGGTCTGCTCTGGTCTGATGTGTGTTTTGGGAGCCGCAGCCTGCTCCGAGGGGTCTTTAAAGGTCTGTGAGGTCCGTGAAGGCTGAGTCGGGCTGAACGGAGAGACATCTGTCCGGGCCTGGAAGGATTTCACGCTTCTGGCCGTCCAGATGATTTAGGCCCTCCAGGACTACCTGCTGGGAGAGACTCCCAATGGGTTAACCTGACACAGATGGATCCCCACGCCATCGATGAACACACACACAGGGAAACACACACACACACGCATACATGCACACATATGCGAGGGTAGAGACAGATGCAAGCACGGACGTATAGAAGCAGAAAAAAGATCCACCGCCACACACACATGCATGTTCACGCACATACATGGCAGGCAGATTGACAGAGAAGCCGACAAAACTGAATCACACACACACACATACACACATAGACACAGGCATGTAAGCCGACAGGACAACACAAGTGCGCTCACAGATGCACATTTTCCACAGACAGGCAGACTGATGTATGCCATACCACACAGGCATTATTGAGCTAGCAATTGGACAAGTGGACAAGGAGAGGATTAAAACAATTGCAATGGAGAGGTCACATATATTTAGATGCATATCACAAGTTAACAAGAGTTCAAATACACTGTAAATAGCTCAACGATGTTTGAATAATATTTTGTATGTGTACCAAAAATTACCATAGATAGTGAAAAAGAAATATGAAGTGCAGCATGCAATTATTTAGATTTCTTTTAAATCTGGAAACATGTTACCAGTTGAAATTAAATTGCACGTTTTGATGAGTTTTTATTACAATTTAAATTTCTGATTAGCATTTTTTTGTCAGATCGTCAATTGCAGTTAGAGACTCTATAGATTTCCTGTGAATAGACGGTTGCAGATTACACCCAATCAGCATTTCAATCATCACTGTTCAATTTCAATATCACCTCAATTAGTTGTAGTCCTGTATTTTAATTTGCCCTAATGAAAATAATAAGCAGTGATAGTCAGCTTTTTAATAGAATTAATGTGTTTTGTAATCAGGCTTTCACATCACATTGACAGTTGTCTCTAGGATCGAAAATATCGCAATAAATAAGGAATACACTTAACGTGCAACTTCTTCTGGTGTTTTTTAATATGGTAATTATCTCAAAATCACTCTGCACAAATTGCATTATGGTCGGCGAAATGGAATACCACCCTGAAACTATTTGGTGCACCCGGAAAAATGTTTGTGGGAGGCCAGATTTGGTCAGTGGGTCCTAGTCGGTCAGCCTGGTAGAAGCAGATCTCCGCTATTTCTGTACAAGTGGGTAAACTTCCTTCTGTGGAGTGGCGGCGATTGGCCACATCTGGCCAGGAGATCAGGAAACGCCTCACACACACACACACACACACACACACACAAGTTAACACACACAGGGACTCAGACGTGCACGCCACTGTCTGTGTGTGAGGCTTCTGAACATCTGGCTTCCCAGACTTCACCCCTACAGGGAATCAACTTTTTGTTGTCTTTAACCAACTGACTCTCATTTCCCCCTGGTTTTCCTCCACTAAGAGTCCATATAAATTATGGACCGACTTTATGTTGTCTCACTTAACCCTCCGCCTCCGAGATTGTAAATGGGATTCGGAGAGATCAAATGACAGCCTGTTGTTTGTTGCATGTCATCGCTGTAGAGAGGTTTGGGAACGTAGAATAATTCAACAATAGATGTATTAAATCATGCTATTCTTTTTCCAAATATTTGTTCTGCAGCATGAACAATGGCCTGTGTGCCATATGTGATTTGTTTTAACTTGTTTTAACGTTTTAATCCAAAAATAATGATGTAAATAATGATGAAATGATGAGACCACAGTATTTACCAAGATTGCAAACATAGGGCAAAAATAGACAGTAATGTATTCAATGTCCATTCAATCATAATCAACCTATCACTGTTATCAGCATCATTCATATCAATAAGTTTGTACCGGGCAAAACTCAAAACACCCTGGGAATACCATACCATACCATGTTAATGCATTCACCCACAATTAATCCCCTGCTTAATTCATCTGCGTAATCCCATTTAGAATATATGGAGCCTGTATTGGTTTCTTTGTGACGCAAAGGACGCAAATAAACAACTGAGGAGAGCTGCTGCTGTGTTAGTTTCCTCAGGGAGAGCGTTGCTTTAACACCAGCCCGTCGGGACTGTTTCTACACACATTAGTAGTTAATTACCATCAGCCAGCAGCCATAATGAGCGCCGCATCGACCTGTGGCTAAATGTGTAGCAGTAATATTACTTAATGGAAAAACAATCAGCTAGCTTTTCCCATTGAGCAGCTTAGAGGGTTTGCATAAGGGAGCTATAATATAGGATTGATTCGAGAATGTATTGTTTGTTTCTTTGTGTGTGTGTGGGAGATAGTGGGTATCTGTGTTCCCTGCATTTTCAAAATAAAGGCCCCTTGTCATTTTATAGTAATAACTTTAATTAAAATGTTTCCTTATAAGACCCTTGTCACACACCGTGAAGATGAGTTTAAATGTCTGGGGGTGTTGACGGTTGCAGGGAAATTAAAATAAATGAAATGCTGTAGACAAAAACACAAAAATTCATCTAAGACCTAAGAAATTAGTCACTATTACTTTTCATAAATAATCTAGAATTTCTACAGTACAGTAGGCATTTATGTGCTGCTTTTTGGGAGTGTGCAAAACTTGCATATTGGAGTTTTGTTCCCAATTGAGATCTCTACCATTTCAATACAGCGATATTGCTAATATGAAAGTAAAACTAATTTTGGAACAAACATTTCAGCTATTGTTAAAACATTACCCTATACCAAATGCTAACATTTTCTTGGAATGTATAGGTCTCTGTTCTCTGTTCTCTTTCAGCTCAGTAATGTTTATTATGTCACACACACACACACACACACACACACACACACACACACACACACACACACACACACAAACAAACACGCACAATAACCAGTGAAAGTTATACTTACTGTCACTCGGAGTCAGATACACGCAGCTCATCCAGGTGCTTGAGTGCTAGTGCTAACGAGCTAGCATCGCTACCAGTCTCTCTTTGTGCCTGTTAGCAATACAAAGTTGTTGGTTGGTACAGTTTACCATCTGTTGACAGCACAGACAGACAGACAGACAGACAGACAAATGTGTAAAAGTTGACATGGCTAACAACATGAGAGGCTAACAAATAAATAGCCTACTTGATGGTTCAACTCCAGTCTACGCACATTTAGATGGGAATCTGCCCGTAACAAATGAGTTTGTACCTCATTAGCATCAGTTTTTCACACTTAGTACCACTTTTCTAAATGTAGTCTATAGACTATATAGCAAAAAGTCATGAGAGGCCGTCGTTCACAATGATTTTAGACTAGCTAAGAGGTGGTTTTAGACATTTATAATGTTTTTAGACTAGCTAAGAGGTGGTTTTAGGCATTTATAATGTTTTTAGACTAGCTAAGAGGTGGTTTTAGGTATTTATAATGTTTTTAGACTAGCTCAGAGGTGGTTTTAGGCATTTATAATGTTTTTAGACTAGCTAAGAGGTGGTTTTAGGTATTTATAATGTTTTTAGACTAGCTAAGAGGCAGTTTTAGGCATGACACAAAGCAGAGTAAAACCTAGTAACTCTTCTAAAATCAGTGTAAGTCACGGCCTTAAGTGTTGCTTTTAGAAAGGAAACGAGAAAGTAGAAACAGACTGTTTATAAGTTAAGAGGCAGATGACGCAGTATGGCTTGTAGCTGAAATGACTCTTAGGATGCAGGTGGGCCCTTAATTAATAACTCATTTGATTTATTAATAATACACTCTTCAGTTAAATGACATTTCACATTGTGTTTGTTTATAATATAATGCACGCGGTAAAGTCGGTTGGATATGCTGCTCCCATACAGCTTCAGAATACATTTATTACTCACCTACTGTTACTAACCATATCAAAGCCTTCTATTAATCTGCTAGAGAAGAAATAAAAACATTCAATCCCAGTTTCCCTGTGATGGGAAAACCTTTGTTGAACTATTCTTATGTTATGAATTGGAAATAACAGTTTATTATTGCTCAGTTGCCTGATGAAAGTCACAGTCACTGGAACGCTGTGTTTTCAATCCATTTTTCCAATAACAACAGAGCCTCGCCTGGCTTCCTCCATTGATCCATCAGCTCATGCAGAAGCCAGTGGCTTCTGCATGAGCTGATGGATCAATGATGGATCAATGATGGAACGCTCCAAAGAGGACTGGACAGAATGTGGCCTGACTTAACACCAGCATGAAAAAAATGCGGCTTTTCACATCTGGCTTCACATACTGTAGAACTCTAACTGAGAAAATATTTTTGCAGAGAAAAAAACAAAACAATTGCAGAACGAGGCTTCACATGTAGCTTCGCGTGCTATTTTTGTCATTTGTGAAATAGAGACGAAGTTTCCATAACTTGTGTCGAGACATTTGGCTGACTGGCTCTGATCGTGACTGGTCTGCTGCTCACATGTCACTGATCCATTACAGCTGATAGACCCATCATCACCCACTGGCTTAAGACGCTTATTTAAAAATTGCATTAAAATGTTATGGGGAAACATCATTTGGTAATAATCTTTTTTTCTTTCTTTTTTTTTTTTTTTTGCTCTATGGCATCACAAATGCCTGGTATGTACTTGAAGATGCACAAATAATTAATCTTAGGCAATGATGAATATTTTTGTTGTTGTTTTCACTTTTGGCATCATGACTGTATTTGACTCACTGAGGATGAGAGAGAGAGAGGGAGAGAGAGATAGACATAATATACAGGGGGGGGGGGGGGGGGGGGGGACACACACACACGCACACACACACACACACACACACACACACACATACAGAGCATAACCAGAATGCTATTCTTAAATACAGATTGATGGAGCAATGTCACACCGCTCTAAAGTCTGCATTTGTCAAAGCCGGTGGAGAACTGGGAAATGGCCACACACGCGCACACACACACACACACCAGCCACATCTGAATTCCCATCCACCAAGCATTTTGAAAACATTTTAAATTCTAGTCTTTTATGCGTCTTTACCACACACTTGTCATAACGCAGGGGGAAAGTTTCTCTATTGGCTCTGCAGTTTAGCTTTTAAAAAGCCTCTTGGTATTGTTAGCATTCCTCACTGAGACCAGCGGGTAATGCTAGCAGCAGACCAGATCGTTACATTGTGGGTGGCGGTATCCATTGGCTTCAATGATGAGCAATTGCAACAATCCGTTTCTAGCATAACTGAAGGAGAAACACTGAAACTTTTCTTCCCCATAATAACCTTTCTTCCCGGAGACAAGTGCCTGGTGAGGAAAAATGTTAGAGCCTTTCATAGCCATAGGCAGAGTCCTAGACAGTGATGTAGTGTTAAATAAAAAGATGGGCAAATATGACTTCCAGTTGGTTTCACAAGCAAAAATATAAACATCAATTATATTTTCAGAAAAACATGATTTCCCCCCCCCCTAAAAGACCCTATCCTCATATAACTAAAACGAGATGTTCTTTTCTCTCGCCCCCCCTCTTCCACAGGGAGGTCAGAGGTCAGGCTCAGCTACAGAGCAGCACCGCTGCAGCTGGAGCTCCAGTGTGTTGCTCAAGGACACTCCAGCACTTCAGGGTGGATGCTTGACAACATGAGGGCCTGAACTCGGGTCACCCATCTGAAGGACGGTTTCTCTGACCACTTGACCACCCTGCATCCCAAAAAGTGCAGTGACCAAGCCTCACCCTGAGTGAACATCCTTTGTGATCAGCGTGTCTCCCCTGCCAGGTAAGTAGCTATTTTAATCCAAAGACTAGCATAAGATATAAAGTCACACTGAAATTAAAAATTACTTTTTTGTCTTCTTATCTCATTCTAACTATATAGCATACATCTATTGACAATTTATGCCCAAAAAGTATTTCATTCTATTTTTATATCAAAATCTCCTAACTTTTACTTCCTGGAAAACAGAAAATCTTTAGTGAAGACATCATCGTGTACCAGGAGGTGTACATAAAAATTCCACAGATTTTTGAACAATCCCGCCCCTCCGGCTTCCCATCAAATAAAACAGCCCTCCTCTGATAGCACTATCCCATCGGTTTGCACTTTTGAATGATCCATCCCCATGTTATGTCCCGCCCCCACATCCTGTTTCAACAGGAAATACATCACATTAATGAAGCGAGATGCTGTCAAAATGCAGTTTCATTGTAACTTTAAAGGGGCATTAAGTGATCTGTGGCCTCTAGTGGCGACCAGTAGGAATTGCAACAACATTGAATTGTCTCTGGCACATCCCCAACTCCTCACCCCACCCATGACCTGTAATTGACACAAACAATAAAGTCACATTTTCACAATAGAGACAAGTAAGGATCCAACAGAAGCATCTAGTGGTAATATATCACAATGTAAAATACTGTAATAAAAATACTGTTTGTCATTAGTTTTTTGGCTTGAAATTTTAAAGCCAGAAATCTCAGCAGCTGGCCAAGTAATCATTGAATCATTGGTATTGATCAACAACCCTATAAACCCCCCCATAGATACTGTATATTATGGTCATTTAGTGCAACAGGGTGGTAAAAATATGACTTACATCCCCTTTAAAAACATGATGTTTGGCTTGGTGCGTCTAGCATATCGCAGCGCTGAAGGAGGTCGTCCGTGCGCTGACACAAATCTGATCCCCGACCAGCTGTTAGAGACAGCTCATCTTCTGTCCACAAACATCTGCGGTTCATCTCCACAGTTTGACGGGAAATATAGGACTTAAGCTCCCTTATGCTCCTCTCTTTTCACCCTTTTCCTTTCTTCCCCGTCTCTCTCTCTCTCTCTCTGATGTTTGTTTTGCCTCACAGCCATCTGCTCTCGATGATTTCTGGAATACTAAGTTGAAATGTACGCAGATGCGGCCGGAGAGGAGAAGAAAATACAAATTTAGCCCATGTTCAAAGTGGAGCTTCTTGTTCTTTTCTTCGATTTTGTGCTTGATGAATGACAGGAAAATCACAGTTTATATCAAATTGTTTGTGAAACAGCTAGTGAGACGCTGTTTGAGCTGGGAGCTCGCTACAAAAACTACCGAAAACGTTCCTACACCCAATTTCGGCCTGTTTTTTTCTTGTTTGAATTGAAAGTTCTTATAGTCCTTTAACTGCAGAGGAAAATTCATCTTTATAGGACCCATAAAACCCAATTTGAACTTGCTTTAAATCTAAATTCTAGAAAGTACTTTTTTTTTTTTAGAGGGGATTTTTTTCTGTGTTGCGCAACTTCTTGGACATTATCTCCGCCGGGACATCTTTCACATGGGCACGTCTCGCACATTACATGTTTGAACTTTCACCCTTTCGATTCGTCACGGCGCAGCACCCGCCCAGGCACCCAGGTGTTCGGCCTCACACCTGTTAGAGAGCGGCAGGAAAAGCAGGAATTGGCATCGCGCGGAAAACAACACCGAATTGTAACGGATAAAATGAGTACACCCGTTCAAATCAACAGTCATGAATGGTCATTTGGCCGATACACTGGAGGATGATTGATCATTTTGGTTCCCGGCATGAAACCGGAGCGGATTCATTACCACAGCAAAGGCGTCATTTGGCCGAGCGTTCGAGTGGCGGCTGTGATTAGCATTCCAAGATTATGAGCCTGGTGCGCTGTCCGCACATGAAGCTGTTCTTACTCTCATGACAACATTATCAACATTTTACGACAGCCATCTTGGATGGAACATCACCGCAAATACACCAGGAAGCGTCTTCTCCGTCCACGGCAAACACATTCCTGCTCCAACGGCCAGATGTGGAAAGAGGACTGAAATATTTTATTCAAGTAGAAATACTGGTTGTCACTTATATTTTACTCCAGTCAGAGTAATTGTCAAGAAAATTGCTCAAGTTGATAACTTACAAAAGTGAAACAGTAGCTCATTAACAAAACACAAAAGTATAGAGTGCTTTTGAGCAAAACTACAAAGAATCTATGCATTTTCCAAAATCTTTCCCCCCAAAATTAACTGATTAACCTGCTTGATGTGATTGATTTTGTATCATCTCACAGTTTGGGAATGGTTCCTTTGCAGTGGTGGACAAAGTACTCAAATCCTTTACTTAAGTAAAAGTAGCAATACCATAATGGAAAAATACTTAATTAAAAGTAGAGGTTATGCATTCAGAAGTTTACTGAAGTAAAAGTATGGACGTATTAGCAGTAAAATCCACTGAAGTATCAAAAGTAAAAGTCCTCTTTCTTTCAGAGAGTTAAATTATTGAAGCATTAACCTGTAAGAAGTATTTTAATGTTGTCGGTCTAACTGCTCCATATACTGTTGGGGAGTTTAAACTCAAACAATGCAACATATTTTATGAGCATATTGTATGTTTGCATGTAAAACCTTATTCTACAAAGTAACTAGTAACTCCAGCTGTCAGATAAATGTAGTGGAGTAAAAAGTACAAGATTTCCCTCTGAAATGTAGTGGAGGAAAAGTAAAAAGTCTCACAGAATGGAAATACTCAAGTAAAGTTCCTGTGTTCCTTTGTAGCTCATATCAGCAACAGGAACAGTTATAGGAGGCCCAGAATGAGTGTGATGTATGACATAACATGTAAAAGCTAGGTCACATTGCACTCACTGCTCTCATGTCTAAAAATAAAACGTACTCAAGTAAAAGCAGGGGAAAACACTTACTCAAGGAAAAGTACAAGTAGAGGCATAACACCCAGAAAAGTAGCATTACTCATTCGCTGTAACTAGTTACACAGTTCAGTGATGTGTGTGGCGTCACTATGAACAAACGCCACTGCGATCATACCGTCACGCCTCCATGAAATCATAACCGGACAAGCCCCATCGCATGGATAATGAACACACACGTACATGACAGCAAAACAGGATGATGAAAATGAAACACATGCGCACCGAGAGTGACGTCAAGCACACACACACACATCCAGACACAGACAGATAGACAGACACACACGCGCTGAGGTATGTACATGTGCTGCACACACACACAGTAGGATGTACATATGTGGATGCATGCACGTACACACACACACACACACACACACACAGAGTTATGCTTTAGATGGTATTTCACAG